>NW_010417050.1:4636-19704 GCF_000710305.1 Buceros rhinoceros silvestris | reverse complement strand
AATCCCGTTTTGTTTCAGCCCCCCCCCCCCCCCCCCCCCATTCAGGCCAGAGTAGGAAAGTCTAAGGAACTGAATGCTACCTTCCATCTCTCTCACCTGTCTCAGGGAATGAGCGTGCCACAGTTATACCCCAGAAATCTCAAGAATATTTGGTCTGGTATTTATTTCCCTGATGTCTGTGGTGCTGACTTCAGTGAACCTGCTTGCCCGGTCAGATGTACGTAAGACCCTGTCACCGTATCTCTCTGATGAGAGAGTGCAGTCTGTAGGTGCTAAGGAATGGGACATGAGGCAGGAGTAGTAAAAACTAGGTGGGGTGACGGTATGTAAGTCCAGGGCAACAGAAGGGGGTAGAAGGAGATGGGAACAGGCTGCAGCTGCATGACCATGAGAATATATAACCACGGAAAGATTCTTCCCTGTGTAACCTGAGATCTCAGCCTCTGTGGTCTTCTGCTATCACCAGCAGGTGACGGGGAAAACAGCTGGAGATCTGCCACTCGTTCCTCTGTAGCAGCTGGTCATACAGACAATAACAGCCTCTTGCTTCTACAGGTTTTTCCAGCAGCCAGGGCTGTGCAGGTTGGTAACGCAGCAGCGCTGCTCTGAACCCTGCTGACGCCCAGTTAGGAGGGCAGTCTAACTTCCTGGTTTGCAGTGGTTTTTCCCAGCTTATTAAAACAAAAATCACTAAATATAAGGAAGTGACTTACTAAAGCACCCCTGTTTTTATAGAGCGTAACCACATTGCAAAGTCAAGCGCCTGAAAATTAATATAATTTCAGAAATGTAGTTATCTTCATCAGAATGAATTTTTTTTTTTTTTGTCCCAGAGTTGCTTTTGCGTTTAATACACTCAGAGACTTGATCTGGGACTGAATCAGAGTTTAATAGCAATGGAAACTCTTGACTGCAGAATCTTTCCTTTTTTCTTGCAGAAGCAGGAACCACTTAGCACGGTGAGGGAGGCAGAGAAAGCATAGCATCACCCCTAATTTTACCCGAAAGAATTGGATTCTACTTCTGTCTTAGCAACGCGGTCGTGACGCGACAGCGTGCAAGTCACATAGATCGGGCTTCTCATGAGTGACTGCTCAGTAGCCTTCATTTGAGACAGATGAGAACTGAGACACCCTCATGGCTTCAACAACACTTATTTGGAGTTGTTTTGGCTGCCTAAAGCCAACCAAGGGTTGATTTCTTTGAAATAAAAATCCTGAAAAATTAGCTCCAGTTGTCTCACATTGACTGCCCCGAATTAGCAGATGCAAAGCTCTCTCTGCACCGCAGATTCCAACTGTGGAGAGAAAAAACCTACCTATTGTTATCTGCAACAACTGGAGCTAAGCCCAGTAACCTCTTTCTGTAGGCTTGTTATCAGGTCTAATTCTGGTGGGTAGCTGAAACCCTGCCTTTTCTACAAGGTCATCATATCACCTGCAGTAAATAACAGGGCTGCTTGGTTTTATTTTTAGGGCGATGTGCTGTTGATGGAGATCTGTCTTCCAAGTGCCAGTAGGCTTTTTAATTGATATACCAGGAAAAATAAAAGCTTCAGGCAAACTTAGAATGATGTTCCTGCTGGCAGATCCTGGGCACAGGACGGGATCCGTTTCTGTTCTAAAATAAATGGAGTTAATTTTCCTGGCTTTAGCAGAGATCTGTTGTTTCATGTGAGGCCTTGCTATGTACCACAGCTTCCTTGTAGCTATAAGGATAATCAAATCTTGTGAGCTGAATAAAGTGGAATTGCCTCCTTGGAGCTTCTGAAGTACTGCAATACAATCGTGTGCTATTTGGACTTACTTTTCTGTCCGTAGATTTCGAAAAGCGCAGCAGTGGCTGGGGTATGTTAGAACAGCTTCCAGAAGGCTCTTGAATTTATCCAGCGGTGGCAGTCGCTTTAACGAGTAAGATGACGTCGCATTTAAGATTTGAATAGCCTCAAGCCCATAGCTAGGCAGCGACTCCAGTGCTGTTGAAGAAATATCCCTGCAAAATAATCAGAGCATTCTCTTTTCTTTTCAAACATAGAAAAATACCACCAAAGCATGATGGTAGGTAACAGTGACTCCATTTTTCAGAAAGGTCTAAATCAGCGAAGCCACTTCAGCGGTGTATACCCATCTCAGAATCATGTCTGTGAAACGAAACTACAGAGCGTCAGGGTAAGAGCTCCCCTGTGGCCCAGGAGCCCCAGTGAGGCAAAGAGCTCACTTGGTCCTGGGGAAACTGAAACCCACTGCTCCAGGGGCCGTGCCCTCGCGTCTCTGTTTGAAAGCCACTGGTCGTGGAGTGAGGGATGGCTCTTTAGGGCACAGAAAGTGGGTGAATGCCACTTTTCAGCCAGTTAACAGGTAGGACATCCTCCTGGCTCTCTACTTGACTCTGAAGGGCTGTTCTAGGTGTTTTTATTAAATGATGATTAATTAAAACACATAAAAGAATCCATCATTCTTGCCAAGACAAACTTAACTAGTTTGGCTTACAGTAACTTCAGAGGGGCTGTCTGTGTGAGGGAAGGCCATCTGCATGACTAAGGATTTTCAGAGTCAGGCCGTGAAACAGGGGAAGAAGTTGTGCAGGTGATTTTAGTGAAGCCGTGTACCGATAAAGGGAACAAAATGGCACATGCGGCACAGAGTGCTATTTACAGAACCACCCGTTGTGTTTTATTGCATGGAGCTACAGCCAGTGCAGCCCTCCAGTAAGTACTTGATTAATAAAGCATGAGGATAATAATAACATGTTTTATTCAGCCCAGGCTTATAGCATGCAATCAGTTAGTTCACTTTTATGACCAAATTCTAAAATAATATATTGTAGAAACATACTCATCCTACTAAAAGACAAGTTAGTTTGCAATGTCAGAATATAAAGCACAGGAACGGGATCGAGAGGATCTGACACAAATAAAGCAAAGGTTCAGGTACCCAAGAGGCAGAGGTCAGTGCCAACGCTGGAACTGGCTGATGGGCATTTGCCGTGGTGCAAAACTGAGCCTTCCACCGTGTAATTACATGGCATCTCGTTGACAGGTTTCCATTTCACAGACAGAGGGTAAGAGATCAAGTCTCCTTCCAGACTCAAAGCCCATGTTTGCTGAGTTGCCACCACGCAGCACAGCACAGTTCCCGTGGGACACCTATAAATCCAGGTAATGGAGCTGTGGATACTTACAGGACATCTGGCCCTGTGGCCCCTCTCAGAGCATCGTTGTGTATCCGCCTGAGGTTCTTATTGTCCTTCAGGATTCTGTGGAAACAAACATTAACTCTCTTTACATCTGTATTTAAAAATAAGCCTTTTTTCGTTTCTTCTTCCCATCTATGTCAGCCTTTTCTCCCACCACAGCATTTGTTGTTGCAGTATCTGTCCTGGAAATGCTTGAATTTATCATGCGACCATTCCCTCTATTGATGCCCTCGGATCATTATCATCTACGCTTAATTCTGATCATTTCCAATTACTCCTGACTTAAACCAGCAACAACCAATCTGGTTCTTTCAGTGCAGAAGCAGAGTATAAAAATGCAGCAAAAGTTTTGCCCAAACCAAGAGGCTAGTCCCAGAGCATGTGAGAGTGACTTAAAAACTGTTGATGTTTCCTGACATAAAATGAGGTGGGTTCCTCAGTTCAGGCTATGGTTTCAAGCTTTCAACCATTGCTGCAAAGTTTAATAATTTATTAGATTTTATTATAAATTATAAGATTTTCTCATATGATTTGCAGTGTTCTAAGGAACAAACTTCCAGGAAAAGCAGTCAGTGCTGCAGGATTAATGGCTGAGCTGCAGTGGCATTGAAACATGCACTTTTCTAACGGGTAGCAGGAAATGCAAGACACGGCTCGTTAAGCTGAAGGAAGAGCATTTGACTGTGTTTGAACTATTATTTACTGTTAAATCCTGAGGAGGGAAGGCATACTCACAGCTGATTCAGCTTTGTCCCATTGAAGGCATGGCTGTGAATATCTTCAAATCCATTTTTATACAGTTTGCTGGGGATTAAAAACAAGGTGTAGAGGAAACAGTTTTGGAAAAGATGAGATTATTTTATGTACTACAGGTTTCAAATTTAATGCTGCATTCATTTGAATTATTAGAGGGATTAGAAGAAATGTAAGTACGGCACGACTTACTTACGCTAACTTTAAAATTAAGATAAAATCGCCGCTTAAATTCCCTAAGCACCTTCCTGTTTTCCTGTTGAAGAGAACTTCTGCTTATGAACCGATCCGCTCCCCTGTGCCTTCCTGAGGCTGAGATCCAGAAACCAGACATTAGTAGGTAAGCTCCTGGCACACAGACAACAACCTGGAGGCAGAAGACCTGGATTTTGTGGTGTCGGTGCAAGGAATTGGAAGACTGCAAGAGCTAGAGAGGTGTCAGATGGAAAACAACTCTAAAGGCCAGAAGGTGCTGGATTGCAGATCCTCTGTGGACAGATGAATCTTCCAGCAGCCCAAGAGACAGTTTTGCAGAGAGGCAGGGGTGAGTCGTGCATCATGCAGTGGTCAGTGAGCTGTTGCCTCCCCCAGAATACTGCTGCCAGGCGTGATTTGTGCGGTGGAAACCTTGCTGTCCCTGCGCTGCACAGGGACACTGGGTGCCAGATACCTAAAGGCTGAGCTCTGCTGCACCTGAAGTCCAGCTCTTTTCCTTCGTTAGGAGATCTAACCTATGGGTTTGAATTCACTCTGAAAAATCTATTTGTGATACTAAAGTCATGTTTCCAATATTATTTTAATATAATAATTTGCCTATAGTAGTTTTTCTTTCATATTAAGCCCCAATAGAAAATTTGGTGCAGTTTATAAATTCAACAGCATCTCTGTTGTTGCTTTTCCACTTGTTTTTGGGAGAGCAGAAATGGGGGCTATGGAACCTGCTCCCAAGAAAAGCTGAAGTGTGGGGAGCGCCTGGCTGCATCTCAATAGAAGGGGTTTATCTCAGCACAACACTGAAATTAGTGATTTCCTTAAAAAACACAATGATATGTAGGATCGATTTTCCCATCCAAATGAATCACTAACCGTTGGAAAGACTAAATTAGCTATTTGTAGTTCAAAGTATTACTCCAGGCTGACTTTACACCTTCATAGATTACTTGCTTTGCACCAGACTGTTGCTGCAACAACAGGAATTACTTAGCTAATTACAGTTAACTGCAGGGGGTGGAGTTAACGTGTAGCTCTACAATTAGGAAGCTACTGATAAGATAATTCTTTTTTTCTTGTGGTGAGCTCCCTATCACAAAAGGATGGGAGAAAAATGATTGTTGGCTGTTTTCTGACCGAGTTAGACTTCCTCTCATTTAATACACTTTAGGGTTACAGTAAAAATTTTATGCACCTTTCTCCATCTCTTTCATGTTAATTTTCTTGCACCATTAACAGAATCATAATTTTGGTGAAGTTATTTTGAGAACGAACTTGTTGGTAGGGAAGAGGCTCGTAAGATGAAATGATGCCCTAATCTAAGCAATTGCCCCTCTTTAACATCATGTAGGAATAGTCTTTAGACTTGGTTCCTCTAAAGGTTTCAGAAGGAGTTGGTCAATACATAAAGCCTATGTCTAAAATCACCGTCCAGCCAATACATCGGCCTGATGAAGGGCCCACTCCAGTCAACTGCAGTTCTTGCGTGTGCACACAGCTCATTTGCAGATGCAAATATTCACAGATTTTTGTGCAGGGGTTTTGGTACATGCTTCTCTCAAGGCAAGGCTACCCATTTCAATGTGTACTGCCTTGTAAAAATCACTCTGGTCCACAAAGGTTGGCTTTACTGGCCTCCAAATTGGTGTTGGTGGCTACAACACGAAGTAGGTGGCCTGCTGCTGTCCTCTATTGCCCAGCTGGTCCTTCCTCAGAGACCTGAATTTGGGCCACATCCTGCAGAGAGGCTCAGTCTCTGATTTTTCCTATTTCAGCACTTCTTTGTGGAAGTTTTCGTGAGGACAAAGGTGCTGTAAAATCCCTGCATTGTTCTTGCTGCGCAAGCAGTTGCCAGCTCCCCTTGGCTTGCTGCTGCTTTTTATGTTCCTGGGGTGGGGCATCTCCCTCAGTATCAAACCCACCTGTCTCCCAGCTGGTTGTAGCAATGAACCTAGAGTCTGCTAAAAGGAAAGTCTCGAGTTTGGAGACTTATGGGTAGCAACATAAGCTGAGTCAAAAGAAATCAGGAAAAGAACAAGTATCGGTACTTCATACCAATTTCTTCTTTCCCTTCCTGCTCTTCAGAGAGACCCTGTACCGCTGAAGCTCAGCAGTGTTTGATCAGTGGGACCAGTCGGTCCCCGAAAGCCCTGTTTCAAGACACCTCATCCCTGGGGGAAGATATCTTTTGGAGTTTATGTCCTGTTGATGGTATTTTTAAAAACAATATTGCATGGAAGGCAAGGATTTGTATTCCTCCTCCTATTTTCTTCCTGAAGTGAAGTCAGCTTTCGGATAACACCCTGCTCTTCAGCTTAAAAACCCACCCCTCTATTTCCTAAGCATTTCAAATTTAAGTCACAATACAGACATGTATTGTATGGGGCTTAATTTCAAGATTTTTGTAAGTCAGCCTGTTTTCCTTGAGCAGAAGTGTTATCTTCGTAGAAGGAAGTGGAGCTAGGATTATTTTACTCACAGTGTCAGCGACTCATTGTTCATCCCCTGGAAAGCATTTTGTGGTATAGTTGTCATACGCAAGTTATCACAGAGCTCCCTTTGGGAGGAAAGAAAAAAAGGTCTATTTTTGTCGGTGATCCAGGAACAAGATGGAAAAGACTTACAGCTGCGTTAGGCTGGGTCTCTACTTACAAAATAAAATGAGCTTCTAATGAGGAGATCTGTGTCACGTCTGGAAAATGTCTTATTCCAGTGTTACAAATGCTCCTAGAGAAAAGAAAGGCATAATTCCTATTTACAGGAGAAAAGATTACCAGAGTGGATGCAACAAAAGCCAACTTGATAGTACGAGTTTAACAATGCATTAAAAGGTGAGTGACATATATAATGATTTTTAATTAGGCTCCAATTATTTTTGTAAGACCTGTAAAAATTAAGCTTTGTAGCATCCTTGAGCAGTGTCCTGAATAAGTAGCATGTTTCTCTCTACATGAAGCACAAGGAAGTGATTTTAGTTACTCCTTTTGCCCAGTACCTTGTCAATCTGAAACCTTTGTTCTAGAAATAAGCACTCAGCAGAACTAATTTGCAGACTTTACTACTATGTTGCCCATTACTGCCCTGGGTTACTTTATTTTCTTGAATATTGAAGGACCTCATACTGGTTAACTGCACATTAAAACTATTGTAAATGATGTATGTGCTAGTGTACTGTCATGCATGAAAAACTTCTTTTTCTCCTTGTACTCCTTTCCTTTCAAGAAGAAAAAATAAAGGCAAACAGAAAAGAAACAGAACTCTTTCTTACAAGTATTTTAGCCTTGAAAGGTTCCTGAATGCTCCATCCTCAATGTGCAACAGGTTTTTTGTGTTCAGGATTAATCTGTAATGAGGGAAAAATATTTCAGTCCTGAATTTTGCTTGCGATTGGCCTTGTCAGAAAAAACATTCAAGTGCAGAATATAGCAGAAGGCTCTCCTGCTGTGAACAAACTTTCTACAAATATACCACGAGTGCATTGTGAAGAACTACTGGTAATGAAAGTAGCCTGTAATAGCCTGTTGGGTAGCCAGCAAAAGATAACGGCTCCTGAATTCTCGTGGTCCACTGAGCTGAGGTGATCTTGTTTGGGTATCCTGGCCACTGGCAGGAACTGGCACTTTGCCGTCATCTGCTGGTTCTTTGGGATATGTGTTCTGGGCTTGTGGCACGCCTAATGCGGTGAGCTTCTACTTTACCGCAGGGGCTCAGAGGCACAAGCATGCTACCGTGACTGTGCCGCCAGCAAGTGGTCTTGGAGGCTGGGCTGAGCAAGGAGCCTGAGCTCTGTGCCTCTGTGTGCGGGTGTGTATGCCTGGTCCTCACCCCACAGTCAGATCCCTTTGCGTCATCCCTTTTTTCCATTATATTGCTGATGCTCTGCCTAGCTGGGAAAGGCAGTCCCTCGGATAGTCTCACCTCTTAGAGCAGTGGCTAGTAGCACCAGATGCCTGCTTAGATCTGCAGAAACTGGGAGGTGAAGGTAAGTGTGTGAGAAATACTGTTTGATAGTGTTCGCTCAAAAATTAGGCAGACTTCCTGCAGCTATACTATCTTCCTGCGCTTCCTGCAGCTATACTATCTGATAAACTTATGTGTTTGCATAAAAGCCCGGCACGTGCAGCCCAGCTCCCTCCCTCTGCCTGATCTACAAAATTCAGAGGGTTCAGCATACAAAATTGCAGCAAGAGTTCAAATTCAACCCAATCATACTCATCATACCTGATCAGCCATTGAAAACGGCCTTGGCTGCTGCTTGGGACATCAAGCCCTTGCAGTGCGAGGCATGTAGAACATTCAAAATTCACACAGGTTCTCTTGGTAGCCTCCTGCAGCTCTTCAGTGGTTTTGTTTAGCTTTTTGGTTTTGGAAGACAGGCAAATGACAAGCTCTCCGTAAACTGTAGGTGAGTGCCTAAACCCACCATCGATTCTAGTGGAAGTTGGATCCAACCAAAGGAGGACAAATCTCTGTCTCTTGCTTATGTTTAGTAACCGGCTTCAATGGGGTTCACATATGAGGGGGGAGAAAAAAAGATGGATTTGTCCTCATTCAGTTGCATAATTTTTAAGCCACTTGCTGATCATGCTATGTGAAAAAAGTAGTAATGAGATACTGAATCAGATGTCTAGTTTCCAATTTCACTAAATATTTCAGACCATTCTCCTAGTCAATGCTTTTAACTCTCTCTCTGATGCCTGTGCCATGCAGGTCAAGTTTAAAATCAGTACATGTTCTGTTTGAGTAATATTTTAGCTCTCAAAAGAAGAGCTATGCATACTAAGCAGCTGTATTTAAATACTGTAAGGCTTCGAAAACTGCATCTTCAAAAAGGAAGATTTTTCTCATCTGTTGTCATCTTGAATTATTTCTCGGCTTAGAGAGCTTGACAGTGCTGGGAGAAGTAGGCACAGGGCTCTGCTCCTGCCATGGAGCTCACTGAAAGCAGCGGCACTTTCTACGTATAGATGCGTTTGCATGATTTAGATCTCCAAGGCTAGACCTTACAGAGGGCTCACTATTTTATATGGCACTTCGGAGAGAAATGTTTCTCATCACAGATCTAATCCAAAGCCAACCAAAGTAAGGGAGAAAGGTTTGGTCCAAGGATACTTCTCTGCAGACTGTTTACTCCTTGGTGATCCTAAATCACGACCCGACACTGATGCCTCTTTTTAAGAGACGCTTACATTTCAGACAAACTGGGAAGGCTGTCAAATGCGCTCGCTTCTATTCTCTCCAGGGAGTCGCTCTGAGAGATTTCACTATAATGAAAAAGGCAGACACAAAGCAACACATTAACAGAAATTCCAGAAATCAGCTTTCCACTTTGTGTTTCCTTCTTCTATACGTAGTTGTTCAACCCCCCCCAGCAGCTGCTGTTTGGCAGCAGTGTCCGTGCCATACCTCAGACATCCCGAGAGCCTGAGCCAGCAGGGTGTGAGAGACCAGCCTTCTGCTGTGCGGCAAAAGGGAAGGCCAGCCCTTGGGAGTAAGGATCTGTAACAGCCAAGCTCCATTTTCTCAGCAGATCGTAGGTAAGGTAAGGAATGACTGAGGGCCAGAACTAACCTAAACAGAGTGTGCCCAAGCCCGTGAGCCTTTCGCCTCTGTCACTGGTCCTGTTTACTGAATTTATTTGCACGGACTAGGAGGTAGATAATGTTCACCGTGCTTCACACGCTGTTGTTAGGTCATAATGATTATCATCTAACCCACAGATGTGGAAATACACAATTATGCATTCAGTGCTCTTGGTGAATAATTTTTTGATTTAAATGCCATTTTTATTATATATGCATGCAAACTGAAAGGAATTGGCTCTTTTTCATCATTACACCACCCAACATCACTGTTTTTATAGGCACTGTTGGATTTTGATGTACTGATGCTCCCATTCAGCACACGTAGTTAAGAATAACCAACGCTGAATATAGAGAGGGGAAAAAAAATCCACTTACTTGCTGCTTGTTAAATGTTTGCTAGATTAAGGTTTATGGGGCTACACAAAATTGAGTCCTGAAAGTAAGTACTATGTATTGATGCATATATAGGGGAACGGTCTTCAAACCAGTGTTTTCTCTCATCAGAATTGGCTGGAAGGGCACACAAACTAAACCTAAGATTACACACTGTCGAGAAAAAAAAAAACTTTGTTAACAACTTGAATGCTTCTAGAAAATCAGTCAGTGCAGTTGCAGTCCTGAGAGTTATCTTATTTCAATTATAATTATGAGAAAACAATTCCTTTCGGTGTTGATATAAAAACCCTTAGACCAGAAAGGGTTGTTTTTTTCATTTGCAGTGGAAACGGGGGATGCACACTAGAAATCACATATCAAACATGTATGTATTTCTTACAGATATATTCCTTTTTTTTTCTATAATCAGAATTCAGTGAGATGATTGTTATTTTTGGCGTTGCACTAGTTACTCATAAATGGAAGATGGATGTAGAACAAGTGGCCTGCGGGGTCTCGGAGATGATGGGCTGGGAGGGATCAGTTCCTGCTCACAAACCCTGAAGCCTCTTTCCAGTCTGGGGTCTGAAACATGGTCCTTCCATGGGATCCCTCTTGTCTGCCACTGGTTTATCATTTATATACGTTGGAATGACTTATGGCAGTGAGAATAATTTCCCTCTGATTTGAAGATGGTGATGAGTCGATGAACAGATGATTTAGAGATTTATAATTAAAACCCCCACATTTTTCAAAGTAACACTAAACCTCAATATTATTATGAAGTGTTCTATAGATTTACTTCAGACACGTACATCGATTTCTATGCTGTTAATTTGGAGAGATATATTAAAAGGACACAGAGAAATCAATTAAATTCTCTGTATGGAAGGGAAAATGTCAATGAACAAAATATTCTCTGTGAAGAATAGAGTAAGTGTGCAGTTTGGGAAAGTTTAGCCTCAAGTCATACACCTAGAGAAACTTTGTAGGTTTAAGTTGGTCTCCCATCTGAAAATGGGAGACTCATTAATCACTCAGATGCAAATGAATGCAAGAATACAGCACCATGGCCATGGAATACACACAGTGGTGGTTAGCTTGTTTTCTAATTTCTGGAGCTACAGGAACACTAAGTTTACCATTTGGCCAAAATTGTTCAGCCAACAAGCGCTAACAGCTAAACTAGTCCAGTCGAATCTATTCCGGCATTTGGATTGCCCTCATCCTTCACGTCTTTGCCTTCAAGAAGGCACCACAAAACAGCTTCCTACTCTCTTTTTGTTTCCTTGAAAATAAATTATATAACATCTAATAAATATATTTTAATATATGACACACTTTGTGCTTTTCACAGGTGAAGAGAGTATAAAAAGCGCACCTTGAAGAGAAAGTGGCATCATTCGTGCTGCTGCTTAGGTTGAGGGGTTGGGGGGGTGTGGGGGTGCAGGTTGGGCAGACATTCCCTGTTCTGCATTGCACTGGTGTGTCATCAGCTTTGTCCTTTAGGGACCACTCAATGCAGATAAAATAAAAAATAGTAAGTAATGGAGACTGGAGCCTGCCATCTTTCAGCTGGAATAATAACAGAAATAAGGGCAAAGGTGGTCAGACGAGCCTCGTGGTCTGAGACCTTGCTCTAACAGGTACAAAGCCAAGGGAGGGGAAGCAATACAGAGTCAGTGTGCAGAACTACAGCACTTGTAGGCTGAAAGGTCCAGGAAAGGCTTCAGTCCCACTGATCCCCTGCCAAGCTTATCTCCTGGTGCAAAATGCCAAAGAAATCTCTTATTTGGGTACTATATAAGTGAATAATCACCGAATGCCATAGCTGTCACGCAGGTGGTAAGGCTTTATGGTAGAAATCTATCATCTCCTCTGCCAATCAGAAGCACCTATCATCTGTTACTAGGCTCTATCCAGTTCTCTCCAACACGATTAATACTTCATTATGTGATCTCTTGCACAACTGTTGAAAATACCTTTTCAAAGCACCTTTTATAAGGAAAGCACCAGTTATAAGGAAAGAAATGCTACGTTTATCCTTCCCCAGTGGGTTTTTTTGTACGTGGTAGCAACGCATTTTCATGTTATTGTAAAAAGATGTTATTTCGGATGGAGGTTTATGATGGAAATTCCAGCAAGAAATTAAGGAAAAGCCTATGGAAAATGTTGTCAACTTACATGGTGAAGGCATCTCTAAGTCCTTCAAATGCGTGTGATGGGATTACTTTTATAGGGAGATGAGTAAACGATCTGGAAAAAGAAGAGAGGGAGGAAAGGACTGTAAGGCATGGCTTTTCCTCGTTCACAGATCGCCCAGCACACTGGGCAGGAAAACGAACAAGCATAAAGCCACTTTATTTTGCCTGCAGTTCTCTGTACCTCTGAGCGCCTGATCCATTTACCATTGATCTCGGTTAAATGTAATTCAAAAGATATTGGGTCAGTTCCTCAACAGCATAAATCTGAAACTAATCACTGCCAAATCGATAATAATCATAATGTATTAAGTAAATTTATAGCCTGGTGGAAGTGGTCTGCTACATTCACAGTCAAAGGAAGCTACAGGCTACTTAAAGTTAGTTCCTCAGAAAAACTGTCTTTCTTGTCAAGCTTTTTCTCTATGAAACAGTATCTTTGCATTCTGCAGACCGTGTTCTTCTCTCGGCAGTATCCCCGTCGCAGCGTGGCACCCTGCGTTCACTGGCAAAGCGCTGGCTGTGTACACGTGTAGAGGAGATCCAAATCAGGCCTGATGTGGTTGATCTGGGGGTTTTTTTGTGTGTGTCTGGTTTTTTAAGAATAAATTACATCAGTGTGGTTACTTGATTGAAAGCAAGTGTATATTTTCCTTTTTAAGTTTTTAATACTCTGAGAAGTTAATGGTGATGTGGGAGACAGATCTGCATTTTACCACATTCTACTCCACATCTGAATCACAGTATTTTTACCAGCTGATTTATCCAGCCATCACCACGCTCTCCCTGATAATGGCCATAGGAAAATATTTAACATATTTCAAGACGTTATCTGTGTGCAAAAAAGATAATTGCTTTATTTTGCTTTTTAATTACAAATATCTAGTCAGAAGTATTTGTTTCCCATCCTCAAAAAACCTCTCTCAAGGTTTTTTGACTGAAACATTTCCACGCTATTCATAAAACTGCTTTTTTGTTGTTGTTGTCATAATCCATTTAATGAAGACAATTAAAAATGTTTATCAATTTTTATATATAGGTATATATATGTGTGTGTATATATATGTGTATATATATATTCACATCATGTCCACACAACATAGTGGCAGGCTGTCATACATATGTATGTCTTGGAGTTACTAGATGTACAGAGGACGCTGGCAGTCAATTCCTACCTACCTGCCAAACAGTCCCTGTGTGACCTTTGGCAAATAATTTTGTTTCCTTGCACCCAGACTCCCTGCCGGTAACCTGGGAATAACAACGCTTCCCTGCCTAAGAGAGATGTTGGAAGGATATATGTGGCTTTGATGCCACTGTGACCGGGTCGTACCTGTCTGTAGATGGATGCTGGCATGTTGTGTTGTGTGTGAGGTTTGGTTAAATCCGAAATGAAACTAGGTCACGTGTCTTGAAAAATGTATTTGCCCCTGAGGGGACAGAAGGGTAGAGGTAATCCTGAGTAGGGCTCAATACTCTGAGCCAAAAGGGAAACAACTCCAGGAAGACGTAAAAAGTAGAAGCTGAGAAATTTCTGCTCTATAACCTTGGCAGCGGGAACCTCTTCATAACTGCACCATCAGCTGGGGCTGCTTGCAAAATAAAACATACCTTTGGTAAAACTGTTTCCAAAAAATATTATCATTTACAAAAGAAATATAAATGTACCTGAAAGAGCAAAAAATAAAAACAGGTCTTAGCTTTTAATTACGTCAAATCTTCAGCCAAAGAACCTCCTACCTTCCCGAGACATGAGCAGTGTGGTGGTTGTAAATCCCTGCAACGCGTGGCTAGGAGTGACCCACCCCCCTGCCTGCAGAAAGCCTTTGGCAGCCCTTCTCTGAGCTTAGCCACCTCCGCTAGGCAATTAAATTTAAATGGGATGACCCAGCTCTTTTCACAGGTACTGTAGTTAAACTGCATGACGGCACTTAATCCATTCTGTATTTCAACTTCATTGGGTTTTGTTTTTTAACTCTCCTGAGTTCAGCTGGAACTGTGAACTCATCTGCATTGACATTACCTCGTCCCATTAAGCATCTTGCAAAACAGCAAGAACAAAGGAAAAAAGCAATTCATAATCTCAGCCTTTTCTCTTAATCCTTGAAATACTGGTGTAGCACACATTGACAGCTCCACATCAATAAAGACATCTGAAATTCACTGAAAAGGTGAACGTTCCCGTCGCTGTTATGGTCCACTTTACCTTTGCGGTTCGTATCTCAAATTCTGACTGTGCTGAAGGGAAACACGTTCATTTAGATGTCTCTTTCTATACTCACAATATTTTGAAGAAGATCCTTTAGCTTGCTAAGCACAATCCTGCCCGTGTATATGTACAAGCATTTAGGTTAACAGAGTTTTGAACTGCTTGTTGCAGGCTTAATTCTACCCAAACGCCAAGTAAAGCAAGGCCTCGTATCTCATGGGTTGAAGCCTTTGCTATTGAACATGACTGATGTCTTTGATAGCACACAATGAAACTCAAGCAGGGACTGGCAGGAATGAAATATTGATTTCTTTCTGATAGCTCTCAGGTTGTAAAACTCAAAAGTGAGCAGTGAGTCCTCTCTCAGAGCTGAGGAAGCTTTTGGGAAAAAAAAAACCCCCAAACAAAAAAAACCCAAACTGGGTTTTACAAAGCTTGTACACTTGCCCGTGCTACTAGCCTGACTTCTCTAGCACATGCAAGGAAAGGAGGGATGCATCCACGTTTAGTACCAGTTACCAACACCAGTTTGAACACGGG
>NW_010417050.1:3980-4551 GCF_000710305.1 Buceros rhinoceros silvestris | reverse complement strand
AGTGTTGTTAAAGGGTGAACTTTTGTGCTTTTAAGAAGAACTGTAACATTTCTTTCATATTTAATGCATCACAACTTGTATGCTTATACTCACTCCTGCCATTCTGCCGCTGACAATTCTGCAGCTCCAGATAATTGTGACACTTTTCATCCTTGGAGAAAGGACGGACAGAAAGGAGTGTGGAGCCATCCATCCATCCTGGCATTCACCAGCCCTTAGCGTTTCTATAAACCAGGCTTTGTTTCTGAGGTATACCGTCCTAGGCAGTAAGGTTTGAACTGGCCAGGCTAAATACGTGTAAGACTACCCAAGAACATCGGGAGAGGCAGAAACAGTCTCGCATTGACCACATCCTGGCCTTGCTTGGGAGCCGAAATACTGTCCTCCTCTCTTCAGCTAGCATTTGTTTCCGTATTTTTGTTTTGAAATCATAAATTTAGGGTGGATTTTTCACAGGGATGGTTATCTTCCTGTTACTAGGAATACCGGGTCCAGTAAGGACCACAAGAGCAAACCAACTTCTGCTTTTCCTGCTGTGAATGTATTCAGCAGAACAGTAAGAGCTCTTCCG
>NW_010417050.1:2514-3891 GCF_000710305.1 Buceros rhinoceros silvestris | reverse complement strand
AAATGTTTGCAGGGCAGTCTCTCCCAAGGATAGAGTGGCATAAACCCACTACTGTCCTTTATTTGCTTCTGGGATATAGCAGTGGCAAGCTGACTCAGCAACAATTTTTATCTCTTAAAAGATAAGCTTCGCTCCCGCACTACCACATAGACTCTAGCTCCAAGAAAAGCTTTCGAGAGGTCTAGAAGCCAGAGACCTCAGGACCACTTGCAGTCCTGTCGATGAGGAATCAAAGCCCAAGCCCATTCACACCACTGGAGAAAATCCCTGTATTACAGAACCCACCTTTTCCAAAAAGTGGTAGTTGAACTCGTAATAGATTTTAAAAAAAGAACACAGGCCCTACAGCAACGGGGAGGAGCGTGTTACTGTAGCTGGGTTGGCCGTTATGTTTTAGTATCTCTGTTTTATAGGGTTACTCGTATTTCTAATGACCAACAGTAATTGCTGAGCGGCAAACATTTTATTCTGTGGTGTCCCTGGACTTAACTCAGAAGGATTGGGAATATTGATTGAAACTAAGACTGAAACCCCACTGTTTTCCTAGGATTTTTGTGAGCTCCTGGGGGCAATGTAAAGTGTTGACATTGATTTTTAAAGCTTTGTGTATCAAGCATTATCTACTTGAAATGAGAACTGTGATGCTGGATACATCACACAAGCAGCCAAAGAGCACCTACTGCTAACTGATGATGGGTGATACGTTATCTCCCATGAGCGACACTTTGGCCCTGAAACTGAATTTCTCTCTTCACCCAAAAGAGCCAAATATGCCTCCAAATAAGACATGGTAGAACTGCCTATTTGTGCAGGCTTTTGCCACAAAGTTTTGGATTTGGTGCCTGGTAGTTTGGTGCCTAATCGTGTGCCACTCACCCTACTGCAGAAGCCCTGCATCCAGGGGCACACACTCAGGCACAGCAAAGTGACCCTCACTATGAAATGAGTTTTTTGAAGGGGCACAAAAGCATTAGGTATCCAGTGCCCGTTACCGTACAGCTGGAGCCGAGTGCCTATTTATTTAGACTTTGCTAAAAAACCCTGAAGTACATATGAGACTTCAAAAGAAGGAATATCATGTTTTGTTTCAAAATATAATGGTGTATTGTAGATTATTTTTCTGCTGAGACTAAGAAGACACGAAGCTGCTATAGCCAAAATGTCACACAAAGGCGTCTGGGTCGTGGAGTTTCTATCGTGTTTGCATGATGTCCAAAATTAAAAACAGGAGCCTCAGAAAAATACGGTCAACTCAGGACTGTATAAAAGGCATCATTCTGCAACCTGTCGGAAATCTAATAATTTTGAAAAGTCTTCCAGCAACAATATGACATGGTGAGAATAACTCGGGTACAGAAGTGGCTGACATTTCACTCC
>NW_010417050.1:0-2415 GCF_000710305.1 Buceros rhinoceros silvestris | reverse complement strand
TTCCCTACAGGATATATACTGGGGATATAACAAATTATCAAAAGTCCATTTGACAGCCCAGCTCGTTACAGCATCAGGGCTTGAATTACTCGGGTATAGCTGGAGTTACATACTGGTGTTTATTTTACTGACTGACCATTCTAGTAAGAAGGACTTTTCTGAGATCTGGTTTTCTTACCAATGGAAGGACATGGGCACCCCGGGAATTGTGTTGGAACAACCTGGAGCAGCACTTTTTTCCCAAATTATTTTAGTGCACTTGCAAGCAATTCCTCTGCACACAGGTACAGATGTGACTCTGAGGGGACAAAAGTAACTTTCTCTTGCTTTGTCTCTCAGGCACAGAGCTGTGCAAGGGGGAGAAGAGAGCTAAACCGACTGGTAAAGTATGGAGAGAGCGGGGGTCAGTACTAACAAAGCTGGAAGACCCGTTTCAATGAGGGGAAGACAACAGCTAAGTGAGTGAGAAGACACTGGTACAAAAATCAAAGAGGTGAAATGAAAGTAAAAGAGGCTGAAAAATCACTAAAAACAAAGAGCAAGAATAGACGTACACCTGTAGGGTTAGCGACTACAGTCATCAGTATAGCTTTGTAAGTGTATGACGAACGTAAGCTTTCTCTTAAAAAAACCAAAACAATACAAAGAAATGGAAATTTAATCATATAGTTCCAGGTTCAGTATAAATCAGTTGGGATGTGGCCTGGAAGTAGAAGGAGCTGGACATGCCTGCAAATGCAGACTGAAGGACACGGATTTTTTTGACATCTAAGTGTGAATATTTTCTCTGTAGGAGTATTGAGCAGAATCTTGGTTGAAGTCTTTTCTGACTGTAAAGTTGGTTTCTACAGCCAGCCTGAAGAGCTGGACTTTGTGTACAGTCATAAAGATTAAATGCTATATTAAAGGTTGAAGGGGAAAATTCTCTTATTTTTGCCCAGTTGATCTGAGTGAACCGTAACTGGCAGCAGCCATAAACCCATTCTCTATCTTAACAATCACCATGGTTTTCTTCTTGTGGTTTCTTCTTGGGGTGACAGATAGGTAGATAGATAGACAGATAGATAGAAAAAGGAAAAAATAAAAGTAAACCAAAAAACAAAAATAACGCACACAAGTTTAGAGCTTTTGATAACCTCTCAGGGTGTGAGGTGCGTTTTCCTAACAAACACGATAAATCTCTGCAAAAACTAATCTTTCCATTTGCTTCTGCTGCTGCAGTGATCATTGATGTGACCAGAGCCACTGCCTGCTCTGCCTGCGGAACAAACACTGGGGAAGAAATGTGACTGATGGCTGCAGTAACTACAGAGAGTGTCTCCAGGATCCACAGGCTCTGCTTTCTCTGACACTAAGGTAACAAAGGGGAATGGGCAGGAAACAAATTCAGGACAGGTTTTTCTAAAAACTGACTTTAAAGGAATGACTCACGTGGCTCTAGATTAATACAAAGTATTTCTTGCTTCTATCAATTCTTGAGCTAGGGAGAAAGAAAAGGAAGATTAGGGGTAGTATCATCCCTGGAGAATTTCAAGAGCATGTTAAATTTACAAACAAATCAGATGAAAATGGAAAACAACAGGATTTGTTACCAAGATGGGCATAATAAGAAAAACCCAGCTCAATTAGCGCACGGATAACCAAGGGATCCTAGAAACTACAACTGTGCTGCCTGTTGGTCATCTAACCCCGTCTTTTGAAGACGGTTTAGATCAGTGCTGTAACTGAGCCAGTAAACGCCACAACCCCCCCGGAATAGCTGTGTATAGCAAGTATTTGGTCTGGTCTACTAGAGCACAAACTTGGAGTATGGTGTGGGAGCGGGGGTGGGAATTCCTGTGACTCTCTGCTGTCCTAATTGAATCCTAATTCCCAGAGGAACATGAGGCAGAGAGGTATGACAGACCACCCTACAGAGACCCAAAGAGCTGTCAAAACTCACAGCAGCTTCTTTTACTACCAGAGGGCAAAAAGCTTAGCCACTAACTTGTCAATGTGTTGGGCCTCAAAAGTGGCAACGGGTGCTTCTAGGAGGATTTTTGTGCTTTAATGTACGGGGTATTTAATTGCACAGGATTCAGGAGCAGAGGTTGCAAGAGGTCTGACAGATTTGTAAAAGAAAAACCAAACCAATTCCATAACTGATGAAGGTCTAAGTCCAAATATCAACATTTTATTAAGGTTTCTTTCAAGTCAACTATGGCATTACAAGGCGCTGTGTTTGGAGTAGGAGAGGCAGCTTTTGCCTCCTGCCGCGGTGGGACTGTGCAGCCGGTTCAGACAAGGGTACCACCTCTCTCTGTCACTGAGGCTGCTGGCACACACACGGTTTGAGAGTGCGGCATGTGCCCCCCGAGGAAACGTCCCGGAGGGATGTTCACCTTCTTGCTGAGGAGAACCCGCTGCCGCCGGGCT
>NW_010417049.1:96956-99745 GCF_000710305.1 Buceros rhinoceros silvestris | reverse complement strand
CCTGGAGATGGCTGAACACCTGCCTGCCAATTCTCTTCCCCCATCGCACTGGGGTGAGCGAGTGGCTGGGTGGGGCTCATCTGCTGGCTGGAGTTCAGCCGCAACAAAGTGTCATGCATGAAGTTTGCTCTGACTACTCATTGTCTCAATCAGAAAAATGGAGCTGGCCCAAGCCTAGATACTTTATTTTTTTGCCAACAAATTTCCCCATGACAGAATAAAATGAAATAGATTTCTTGACGTGTCATTTCTCAACAACACATGGTATTATCTTGCTTTTGATCCCTCAGAGCATCACCTTAAGCCTCCCTAACTTAGCTGCATTGCAATAAACCCAGAAACAAACAGATAGATACTAAAGGGTATCTCCCACTAAGGAAGAATTAACAAAACTGAAGCTAGGCCCAGAGTAATTACATGGAAGGAGCAGGCAATGTTCAAAACTGAAGAGAGGTCCATGGGGAATTACATAAGCTTTTGGAAAGGGCAATCAGATTCTACAAGGTGTTTAGCTATATTACATCCTTTAGGGATTACTAGAGGGCTAGTTGCAACAACAGTCGTAGGTACAATTAAAGAATTTTTAATAAATAACTAAGAGCCTTTCACAGTTGAAGTCTTGCACAGGCTTTAAGAAAGGGCTTTTATACCCATGTATGCATCTTTCCCTCTAACACTAGCAGTAGTAAAAGCATAAAAATGAATGACCATTGATTCTATTAAATATTCCATTGTAGTGACCTGCTTTTGTTTCTATTTAAACCGACCACATAGCAATTACATTTAGATCACAGTATATTTATACAGGGAAGTCTTGAATATTCAGGTATTATAATAAGTTCATATGTTATCTTTATGAACATGCAAGCTCTGTAAAACTTGCTATTTAGCCATGAAATCAAGTTCCAAAATGAAAAAGGCAGTATATGCTAACGATAAAAAATTGTTTTGCTTACCACTGCAGTCTCTTAAGCACACACTATAACCCTGCTATTTATACAGTGTGAGTTGTGCTTGAAATTAAAACTTTTTCATATAAACACCAGCTTGCATCTACAAGTCCTTTTTCCTCTCAGCAACTGCACCTGTAGTTCACAACATTCTCAAGAAAAAGACAAGGTGGTCTTATTTCTGTTGTTTGCACTGAACCATGCAGAAAACAGAAACGGAGCTATAGAGACTGAAGGTTCTCCTGCAAAAGCTTTTCTTGACACAAACCTCAAACAAAAGCAGGACTGCTTTGCATGGGAATACAGCTTATTTGATGGCACAGTCTTATATCAGACTACTCTTCTAGTGTTGTTACTACTCTAATTTGTCATAAGAAACAATGCTTCTTGGCTTGAGCACTGTACTTTCCCTGCTGTTTTGGAACAGGATCAAGAAAGTACTGTAAACCATTAGGAAAAGAAAAATACCTTGTCAAATACCTTATTTTGGAAAGATAAAATCAAATATTTTCCTCTGTGATTGATTTTTAAGTCCTAATAAAGCTATTAAAGTCCTATTTCCATATAAGTACACAACTGCCCCACCTAAGCATCTCTCACTTTCCTCACTTAAGTGCAGGGGCTTATACGAGCACTCTAATAACGTCATACTGCAACAGGGCTCCAAGTAAAATGTGTATTTTATTTTTTTAATAAAAGACTTGCCTATGAATATCAGAAAAAGAAATTCTAAAACTACAGTATTTCACTTACCTAGAGAAAGGAAGTTAAATCCCCTTATTTCAAGCTCCTCTTGAGTTGGAGTGAATTCAATTTTATTGCCGTACTTACTCATTTAGCCTTTATTAGGATAAAGAGAATTGCAGCTCTTGCTGCCAGATCACTGTCACATGGCAGAAACTAAAGCACGAGTAGTACAGGAAGAAAAGAGAGCACCAGAAGCAAGGCTGTAACACACACCTACTTGTACACACTCCTTTTTGCTTTTTGCTTCATTTTAAACAAATTTTTAGAGGGAATACCAACCCAGCTTCAGACATAGAACAGACCGCTAACAGCTAATTGAGAAAAACAGTCTGAAGCGCTTCAGACACATACAGCAAGGAGTAAGTTGCACTAAACATCATTTTCTTTAAGGTAGCAGAAAAACACAGGTCAAGTCACTTTCATGTGAAAGAAAAAAGTGAGACCCTTGATCACATTTTAGAAATATAGTTTTTCTTCATTAGGGAGAAGATTCTGTTTCCCAGCTGAACTCTGGTGTCTCAATGTCCTTTAAAAGCAGTCACATGCACGCTGTATTTTCTCAGGGCTTTCTGGGGGCTATTTTAGTTAGGTATCCTGACAATATCTGATTTAAATATCATGCTGAGTTATTCACCTTTCCTCATGCTCTGTCTGGAGTTTACGATCCAAAAATCTTTCACAGCACAATCTCAAACCTCATTTGTACACACGACATCTCCAGAGGATCTAGCCCTAACTGTATGCTTGCTCAAAAGCAAGCCCATATCAGGTGAGTGGTTTTGGAGAAGCTTCACACCACCTCCAGAGATAGATGCTGCCCCTTCATTTCATAGCACCTTCTCTTGGCATTGCTACTGCACCCCACCTAGTACCAAATGGCACATGAAACCACTTCAGATTACAAATGACTCACACTCCCAAAAGTCAGCACTATTTTCCTGCATGCTTCTCATCAGAAAAACCCTTCCTTAGGAATTTACTGTGATTTGTTTAGGGTTAAGGTCTGCCCATCCCCCCTTCCCTTCCAGTTTCACCAACCCACCACCCCCCCCCCCCCCTTTTCGGAAAAAATTTTTTGGGAAAAATTTGTTT
>NW_010417049.1:89875-96900 GCF_000710305.1 Buceros rhinoceros silvestris | reverse complement strand
GGAAACTAATTTAGGTAAGATATTGTTATTGATAAAATTGGGGGGAATTAAGAAGTTTAATTCATTTTACAACCGTATTCTCAGATCTTGTCTCACACATACACGAGTCTCTCCTGAGTCTATTTTGAAACCTGTTTAATCTTCAATTTCATTTCTGTAGCCTGTTCTTTACCGCCAGGAGACAAAAATCCAATCACAGAGCCAGTGTGTTTGTTTATGGCAAGAGGTCCAAATTAGCACACAGCTTTTCTTGTAAAAGTTTTATATCCATAGCATTTAATATTAATAAAATTTAAGTGTGCTTCACTCAGTGAAGCACTTGTGTATTTTATTATTGTGGTTCATACTTCTGAGATCAAAAGACCCTTCTCTGGATATTATATTCACAAACTTCTAATTGCATACAACAGAGGGAATAACAGCAGCAAAGACATGTTTTCTTTATCTCTTCCCTCAATATGAGGCCCGTACAAGAGCATTATAGTTTCTTCTGTACCACTGTTGAGGTTTGACATTGGTAATTTAATGTGCTAACCCTGCCAAAGCTGGCTCAGATTGTTTCTGTCAAAACATGTTTAAAGAGCTCCATGGTCAATCCCGTGCTGATATGAGAACTGTCAGTCATGCAGTGGCATTCTTTGCTGAACAGATGACTGACACCAAGAAGTTCAACTGCAAGTGTCAGCTCTTCAGAAGGCTATGACACAATCTTGGCTGGCATATAGATTACCTTAATGCTTACATTTTCAACATTCAGCTCTGCTGGGTTTTTTTTTTTTCTTTATTAGCAAGTAACACCAAAGTAATTAAGTGTTTGGACCTTTTTAAAACCAAGCAAACAAACAAAACCCAAAAAACCCCTCCAAGCTTGTAAAAGCTTACAGTATCTCTGAGTGCTCTTAAGAATAAGATAGACTGTTTAAAATTCAGTGTAGTTTAATTCCATGATTGCTAAATACAACGAAGGTATGAAGGTATATAATCACTCCAAAAATGAAATTTATTTCCTGATTCCAGGTTGGTCTCTATGGCTTTCAAAGGAATAAACAGAAATAGATGCTTTCTAACAGTCCCATTTTCAAATAACTGTTTTAACCAGAATTACTCTGAACAATTTTTGTCCTTTTTTTCCTTCCTCTGTTACAATGTATAAAATATACAGTGTTAAGGGATGTTTTAAGTTGCTGCCTCCAACAGCTCCACGACCTGGGAGTTCCTCTGTTCTGGACCAAGGGACACAGCTAACACTTTCCTGTTAGCAGGTTCAAACAGCAGCAAAGCTGAGTTCATATGCCCTGTGCACACACAAAAGGCACTAACCAAGGCCTGCCACAGAGAAGTCATCTGCAGGCCAGGAGCACCCAGCCTAACACTACCAGGACCCACATAAGCACTGAGAGTCTCGTTCCCTCCTTTTCCTGAAGGTTTGACAGAGACAGGAGGTTGTTCGTGTGGGTGTACATACGACACTCCCTCAACCCACGGGTCCCCAGCTCACCAGCTGGTCCAGCCCAGTGCTCATGGCCAAAGACGCACACTCATCTCACAGGCATCCCACAACTGCAGGTGCCCCAAATACCTGCACAGACCTTCCATCTACTGGGTATATCTGTCCAGAACTGAGGCATCCTGCTTGCTGGTGCGATTATCTTGGAGTTTTCTGGAAAATACACGTGAACACCTGGTTTGGGGGAGATAAAGACACTAATACACACTCCCTCAACCCACGGGTCCCCAGCTCACCAGCTGGTCCAGCCCAGTGCTCATGGCCAAAGACGCACACTCATCTCACAGGCATCCCACAACTGCAGGTGCCCCAAATACCTGCACAGACCTTCCATCTACTGGGTATATCTGACCAGACCTGGGGCATCCTGCTTGCTGGTGAGTTTATCTTGGAGTTTTCTGGCAAATACACGTGAACACCTGGTTTGGGGGTGATAAAGACACTCATACACCCTGTAACCTGTAACCAGGCACATGGGCTGTGACCTGTCATCCTCCTCAAGCCCTTGGCACTAAGACCCTCACTCATCCTGGTCCCTCCAGTAGCTGTTTTTTGGGGGACATGCTGTTCCTCCTCAGCAGCTGGAAGACCTTCCCCCACCCAGCTGCTGGCACTGTAGTCCAGTGGAACTTACACCCGTGGTCCGACTCCTGTTGCTGGCACCCAGTCCACTCATGTCAATCCCACCAGTGGCTGGCACTCATACACACAGGACGAAGAGTGAAATCATGCAGAGAGTCAAGTGCCTTTAAATAAGACAGGACAGCCTGTGACCATCATGCACAGGGCTCGGTGAGACAAGCGCACTGTTTTACTCCTTTCTGACTACCCCGGCTTTGTTCCTTCCCAGCTTCTCCCCTAAACACTCCTTCGTAAACTCTGCATAGACACCCAGACCATCCCTGAATATCCCAAATCCTCACCTGCCGTGTTTACCCTTTCTTATTATTCATATCATTCTTATCATTCATATCATTATCATTTGAGTGTTTAGGGGAGGAGCTGGGAAGGAGGTCAAAGCTCTGCATGCATTTTTTAATGGTCTGCCAATTAGAAGCTCAAGAGGTTTGGTCTTTGCAATTGCCTCCCTTGTCTCCTCAGGAGACATACCCTTACACACAGGACGTAAGTCTTGGTACCTATATATATATTAATGTAACACCTAGAGCATGATTTTCTTTTGTGAAACTCTGAAAACATTTTAATCCATAAGTTATAAAGAGCAGCACCCATTTCTTAGAAATTCTGTTACGCTTACAATGGCTGCTTACCTGAGATCTGCCTTTCAGATTTATTAGCTCCTTCATATAGTTTAGACATTAGTTTATTTCTTCATTCTTTTGTAGTTTTATTATCATAAGAATTGGAAAGCATGGGAGAGTATTAAGTTAAGAATTAGCTAAGTGCTTTCCAATACTACTAGGTCTATATATACAAGTAAATTAAGCATGCCAGAGCTTATTTTTACGGCCCTTAAGCTAAGTATCACAACACAAAGAAGATGATAACCTCCAAACTGCCTCTGAAGTGCTCTTCTGAGCTGTGCCAGCAATTATTTGACAGGAGCCAGAAATCACACGAGAGACCACTGTATCACTCTAATGTACAGACAAGCAAGGCTCAGTACCAATGTCTCTGCACCATTTACTGAGACAAGCCCTGGCTGTCCATCTTCAGCCAGTAACTATCTTGTACAAACACAGGCTCTGGACAGTTATTCTGTTGTACATATTTTATCCAAACTTTATCCTGCTGCACATACTTTAAAGGTAAAGAATTATAAATATTTATACATAAATAATTTAACTAGAAGTAAGTTTATTTACTTTTTGAAGTTTGTATTATTACTATGCTTAATCACAGCCAAAGATTGGGAAAAAGATACAGTAAACCTTGTTAATAATAATTTGTTATATTCTATATGTAATTTCTATGGCTTGAAGTAGTTCTAACCTTTGTGTAGCTGCAGAATTTCTTTATTTTACAGAAGAGCAATAGTTTTTCTGGACAAAGTTTAAAAGAGCTCATTTCTGAACTTCCCCCACCTTTGGGCTATGTCATATCCTGCCATAATATGCAATGGCATTAGTACAACTGCTATGTTTAAATCAACAATATCTTCTCTCAGGGCAAAATAATATTAAACACTTGGGCCAAAAGCAGAAAAGAATTGCAGTGCATAATGTCTCTTTATAAACAGCATTTCCAGGAATAACAAATTTTGCTTCCCTGAAGCAAGCTATTGAAACAGCTGAGTATTGCTTCCATCAGCTACGCAAAGCTCTTCAGCTCTAATAGAGACTGATAAATCATAGACTTAAAAAATGCACAAAATGCAGTAAGAGAAGTATTATTGCAATAATATACTATTTTCAAAAGGCCTCTGCATACATCATGATCTATGATGGCACAGTAACTCCACTGTCACTTTTAATCCTTTTTTTTTTAATCACAGCCTAAAAGTCTCATCAGAATCAGTACACAGTGTTCATACACCTCCATAACTAATTCTTCCCTCCTTGAATACAAAGCCACCAGTTCACCTTCCATAAATAAAAGGAGGTAAAGCACTCAGGCCTGTCTTCATTGGCTGCTTCAAGACACCATATATCAAACAACAATAAATTTGACTTCCCTCCTTCCCATTTATTTTGTCATTTCTCCTGCAGTTTTACAAATTTTTGCACTTCTGGTGGGGAGTGAAGAGGTGGGTTCGTAGTTTTGGAATAGCTATTTCTAATCATGCACATCTATCATCCATATTCTGACATACAGCAAAACTCTGTGACACATCTTGCTCTTCCTTTTAAAGGTAATGCTCATTTTTAACGAGTAACGTGTGTGCTCTTCTGCAAAGTTAAGTCATTCCCCACTAAATGATTTGTGGCAGACAATATATGTTACATTTGTTTGCTCGTGGTTTCAGAAGTCTGTGGCTATTCAGCAGGCTGCTGTCATGCTGCCTCCCTGAACCCTGTGCTGTGGAATGAAAAAAATTGCTGTAGTGTTCTCAGGAACATACCAGCCTCAACAGGAAGCAGCTTTTAGGGAATGGACGAGAACTGGGAGGTAACAAGCAGAAATCATTTACACGACGTGGGAACTGGAAAACTCTTGAGAAGAGAGTGAAACAGAGGAAGAAAGAAGTTTGATTTCACACCCTTTATTTCTGTTTGCTTCACCCCACAGATCTGGTTATTATATCCTAATTTGCTTCTAAGAAACTGAACTTTAGAGTTTTTTAGTCACTGCTCTTAAGCAAAACTGAGGCGTTCCTGTCTACAGGCTCTGTTCAGCATGCAAATTTCTAACTTGATGTCCCATCATATGTTTCTCCACTATAAATAATAATCTACAGGTAAAACTTCAAATGAACAATTTTGAAGTGATAAAGCTTCTAAGCATTTGCAGGTCTTAAGAGATTGTATGTGATTTTCTTGGGTTTACATCTTAAAGAGCTAAATATTAAGGATCTTTGCAACATCTTAATTAGTATGTTAATTTTCCATTGCATTTCCATTACAGTCACACACAGCAGGATACTCTATTAATTGTTTCTGCACTTTTTGTGTATTGCACTGGCACTGACATACAGACATCCACTAGGCTAACTTGCTAACATGCTCCTTGCTAGGGTTTTGGCCCTAGTATGGCCCCAGGCACTGAAGCTCCCTCTATACTAGAAAGAAGTATGGAGGGTAACCTGGCCCCAGAGCCAGCTCTCTGCAGGACATATGTAGTGAGACTGCAGGTTTCCCTTGACTCTGAGGCAGGAGCATCCAAACTGCCTGCTGGGAGCAGGTCCTCCTGCATGGGATTTCCCGGACTGTGCTTTGGCATTTTCTAGGCAAGTGACGTGTCACTTGTCCTCAGGGCTGTAAGACGTATCTTGGCCTGATTTATTTGGTAGTATACGTATAGCCTTTAAAGTTCACAGGATTTCTTTTTGCTATATTTAAATACACCTGAAATACAATATGTAAATACACGCTTTGAAAAATAGTATTCTATATTTCAATGAAGAGGGAAAAATATGAAAAGTTTTGAACTGAAAACAAACACCTCATAAATACAGTAGAAATCTGGTAGGCCTGAAAATTCGGGAGGAACAAAAAATATATATTTATTCAGGCAAGACTATATTTAGTAATCATTGATTCTTAAATGAGCATCTTGACTACAAGGAAAAATATGACAGCAATGGATCACTCAGCAGACAATGCTTTCTTGAGCTTCAAATTCTTTTAAGTGAGAGTTTACAACACTAGATCCATATGAGATTGTCACTTCAAGCTAAAACTGATACGTTAGCTGTCCTAGGAGGAATGGACTGTAAAGCAATCAGTATTGATACTGTTTTAGAACCAAGATAGCACTGCATGAACACTAATTATGGTGAGAAATTTCCAATGAGTGGATGTAAGGAATGAACAATTTAGTAGCACATACAATGAACAAATATTGAAAGCTTATTTGGAGCAGTAATCCATCAATTGTGTCAAACGTGACAGTGCAATCATGCAGTAAATGCATGCTGTGTCAGACGCTACTGATTAAACAGACATGATGGCTGCTGAATCATGCGGTTGTGTTCCTTTCTATTCCATCTGCTATTAATAACAGATGCAAATGCCTCAGAATAAAAGTAGAGAAGAATTGCAGTAAAAAAAAACAAGAATAGATGGGTAAGCACATAAAAGCGAAGTGTCAGCATCAAAGTCAGCATGAAAAGAAGATAAAACTCAAAAAAATAAAATTGATAAGGTTATAATGTGAAATGAGCCAGATCATAAAAAAAAATATCCCACATTAATAATCTGTTGTAGAGGTACTCCTTTTCATCACTTTTCCCTCTATTTGCTGAACTGATGTTTATGGTTCAGGTTTTATTAAAATGCTGGCATAATAGAATGCCATTTTAAAATTAGACTTGTTCGCTTGCTAAAATATGATTTAAAGATCCGTATCTGCCTAACAGCTCATATCAGGAGGAGTTTCAGTGCCAAGACATTTTCAAAAATTCACCAGGTTCTTGACAATCCGACTTGCACAAAGATTGCTAAAAGAGAGTCCAGAAAGCTCTGATTCCACACTGAGGAAAAAATACATCTAAATTGGCAACATTTTCTAAAACACAGCCTATAGCTGGGGGAAAAAAAGTGGCCTTTAGATACATTCGTCTTAGTCCTTTCAGTGTCCATTTTCAGATAATATGAAAAAAGGGACTAGACTGCTATCTTCCTCAGTCTTGCACAGCTGATTCTCACAGCAGAGGTCCATAGCCAGTTCTGTCCTACACAAATAGAACAAGGTATCTTTTAGGCCATACTTCTTGCTGTAAATATACTGAACTGCTCATTGGTTTGAATATTGGGAGTGGCATCAGCTTCTCAATGACTCCACTTAATTCCATTTTTGGGAACAGTCTGAAACAGACAGGAGAGCAACTGAGAAATTCCTGAGAAAACCCGGTTGGCTGCCAAATCCCAATTTACTTACAGAGCACACAGAGGGAAAG
>NW_010417049.1:65699-89766 GCF_000710305.1 Buceros rhinoceros silvestris | reverse complement strand
GAAAACAAATCTATTTGGTGTTGCTTGTGGATGGCACCGTAATGCAGTATGTGGGTGCTGTTTGCCATAACTGAGTTACAGAAATACATTTCTGAGGCCAAATCTAAATCCTTAGTATTATATGTGGTCTGGTTGGTTGGTTGTTTTTTTCCTGGATGAGATGTCTGCGAATGTGGTGCGCACAGAAGTAATGTACACCGTGGTCTGTGTCGAACTATCTTTTTCCACGTATACCTGTACTACTAAAGAACCACTCCACTAATTTTCTCTTGCTGCGGGCACCACTAAACCTTTTCACTGATCTGCTAACAGAGCTCATTACTGAATTTTCATAATTACTTCCAAAAAAAAAAAAAGAGAAAGAAAAAAAAATCAATGCATCAGATTTGAATAATTTATTTAAGCTGTGCAAACTTAAATAGGGGGTTTTGTTCATTTGTTTTTCGAGACTTAACTGAAATCTGATGGAAAGTACCCCTATCTCTTATCCTTCAATGGGGAGTATAAAGGGCAGTACGCAAATAGCTGCAAGAAGTAGTTTTGAATCTATCTGTGTCAATGTGGAAGAGGAGGTTACCTCCCCATGGTACCACACGCTGACACACAGGTAAATACATTACCGGGTTATAAAATAACAACAAAAAGCAGACAATGCTTAAATTCATGAAACTGAATGGTAAAACTTTCACATATTTGGATTTCCCTTCTTGTATAAAAAGCACAATCAAATGCTGATTTTAATAGAAGAATCCATTCCTTTGTAACAGTGGTTATCACTGTTAGTCAAGATGAAGACAGGCAGAAATATTTTAAAAATCTCAGCTGGTATGTGATAGCACTATAGGCGGATGTTTTTGAAACTGAGGGTACTGTAGTTCATCTGTACAGAATTGGCACTTTAATGGAAACAGTCTCCAAATTACAAGACATTGTGACAGAAGAAATTGCATCACCTTTGAAAATTGCACAGTTTATGTATAATTTAGAACACATTAGACAGAAAATGTAGTTTTCAGTCTGAGGAATTTTCATTTGAGAAATGTTGTTGTATAATAGTAGAACATATAGTAGTAGTGACCTAGCAAATAAATAAAATGTTCCCATTTTATGCCAGCAACTTTACACTGGAATTTAATTCCTATGTGAACCTCTCCATAAAATCAAATTGTCATATCTCAGAGATACTACAGAAATGATTTATGATAATGATTCAATTTGAGTTCATCACGAAGAACTGAAACTGCTCAATGAAAATCAGTTCAACATCAGAGTATTGCACTATAGACTGTTTGTTAAAGTCAAGAACTTTCTGAAAGCCTCTCGAGTCCAGACACACTTTGTCTCCTGTAAGGGTGTGTGAGGTCCAGCATTACCCATTAGCACAGTCACATAACCTGTAACACCAAAGAAACCAGGTCAACATGTGTATGAGCAGAAAAAAAAAAGAATCAGAGGGGTCTTCAAGAAAGCTTCCAGGCTTCTGCAGTTGTGAGTAACAGCGCAATGGCCATTTAATCTGAAACAATCTGCACAGCACTTCCTGCAATCAACTTGAAGACTCTAGCATCAAACATCAGGAGTGACAATAAAAGTAGTAGGTCATAAGGTGAGAGAAGAAAAGTTAAGGGATGTCCCTTTGAGGTCTAATGTTCCAAAGGCATGTTTTTAGTTAATGTGTCCCCATGATGGAAAGAAAGAGACCACGTATTGCAGGAAAAGACAAACAATTTCAGTATTTCCAGCTTCTGTTCATCCCATCCACTGTTAGCTCTCCTTGCCTGAGCACAGAAGACGACAGCTATGCACTTGATAGGCTTTGCAACAACACTAGAAGCACCACACATCCCATTTTCACCTGCCAATATTCTGCAAGGCTTCAAGTAGAGAAAATAAGAGAAAAACAAGGCCAAATCAAAACAACTAATCTCAGGTAAAAGATAAAGCCACAGAAAGGAAATGTCCTGGTGGAAGCAGGTGAGGAGCAAAAGCCCTGAAGCATGGGGATTAATGAGAAAATGGTGCCAAAACTCCAAATCAACAAATTTTAGTCCCCTTTTTGAAAATGCCTCCTGACCAAGCAGCAATGTATTACGAACATCTACTTAGTAACATTGGTCTTATCTTTATCTTGTCACACAAATTGGTCTTATGACCAGTCATCCACTCTAGTTAATATCTGTGCCCTTAACTGCTATCCTTTCTTAAGATAACACATACACCTCCTAAAACATGCTCTCTCCTCTATCCACAGCCAGGTATTATTTTGGCTTGTCCAATTTTTTTCTTGGCTCTTTCAGTTTGTCATACTACTGACTCCTTTCAGTAGTATGTGCATATTACTGTGTCTTTCCCTTTCCTTTCTGTTCTTCATGCCAAGTATTTATTCCTTGGCAAACTGATGCAGGTTGTTTTATCCTCCAAATACATTCACAGCTTTACCATACTTAAAATTGTCCAGTTAAAAAATGCCATCTGTACATGTGTAGTCTCATTGAATACTGTATGGTTTCCTTGGGAGCAATTCCGGAATATTTCAAGCAGTAGTGTTAAGGATAGCAGTCAACAGCAGTGGTAGCAGATGCTTTCAAAAGAGAAAAACAATCCTGTATCAGTTTTACTTCTCAGAAAAGAAGTTTCTTCAGTTTCCGTTCAGAATTAATGGGAAAAACAAGTAATTCTGAAACGAACCCCTCCATCCTGTATCAGAAGCTACCTTAGTTATATTTGGGTATTGCAAAGGGCTCTATCATATGTTAAGTATTTCCAGGATTTTGGATTATTCTGGGGCTCAGGATTCACTGATTAGAGCCCTTCCTTTCACAGTCTTCAAAAAGCTGGTGGGGATCCTAGTTGCTAAAACTACAGATTAGGAGACTCAAAGACATTATTTATGCACCAGTGTGGGTTTTTTTATATCTCCAAGTGTGAGAAGTTGCACATAGCAGGCTTTCAAAATTCTCCAAGTGATCTTCAGAAAAGCTTCCTTATGTTTTTTTCTATATAGTTAACCAGAGAGAAATCCTTACAAATTCCAACTAAGGTCACAGAAGTAGTTAAAAAACATAATATCTAACTCTGATTAGTTAATCCTAGGAGTAAAGAAGTACCTTGCTTTCCTTTGGTGCTTTTTACTTCCAGTTTAAAGTCTTTGGAACAGATAGATGCAGACAGAGAGCGAACAGTATATATTCAGGTCATGGTACAGATCTTATATAATGGAGTCATGGTGTATGACAATAAAAATAAATGCTAAAATTGATGCTGACTGAAGGGGCATTATGAAGGATGGAAGACATTTCTACTGTTCTTAAAGTTTTATGGCCCATTCTTAGACCACTCTAAGCAGTGAGTTCTGTTTCTTTCACAAACTGTTCTCTGTAAATCCCTTCCTATATGCCATGATTCTGCCACCATAACGTATATAAAAGCAACTATAAACTGAGAACAATATTCTGTTGGCTGCGTCTCTACCTACAAGAAAATAAATGAAAGCAGGAGCAATGAAATGTAATGTCAGTATTATGATTCTTTTGAAAGTATAAATCATTTGCACCTGAATGACTCTCTTGGCAACTCATTACAATACTCACTGATTGTAACAACTAATAGCAGTCTTCACAAGCAATTATTTTTACAATGGACTAGTATTATTATGTACTTTCAGTTATCAAGTGGTCTAAGGTCTTACTGGAAACAAATCATCTTATATCAGTTGTCACTTCTGGTCACTGATTGTGAATCATGAACCATTTGAGTGGGGTTTGTTCTAAGAATAGATGGAAAACAAGAATGCTGGGAGGCAAAACACCGTTATCTGTCCATTAAACATTACTAGTAACTCACTCTCTAGAAAAGACAGCCTGCACACTATGCCACACAACTCGTGGCACTGGTGCTTCCTCACAGCAAAACCTCATCTAGCCTTGTCATTGGGGCACAGAGGTTAGAGCTCAACAGCTGTTCTCTGATAAGCTTAAGTCATCTTAAAAGTGTTCCTTACGCAGCTTATTAACCCTGACATGAGATTAAAGTGAGGTTCAGGGAATCATGGAGGCTATTTTTTTGATGAAACATTCCTAATAACACTCTGATGTCATCATCCATTACCACACAGTGAGATTTGGTTCCGCTGAGAGGGAGAGACTATCAGTGTTCCTAAAGTAATGCAATTTAAATGTTTCTTAACTTGTTTGGCTCCCGCAGCAATTCTTTTTTCATGTTGCTGGCTATAACTATGTTACAAATATGAAATGAGGCATATGACCAGAAAAAATAGTAAAAAGAAATATTTTATTTATAGTGGTTTTTATACATTAGATATAGAAAATGAATGTAATAACTACATATTTATCTTAGGAATTGGTTTGTGCTCAAAGATGATGTATATGGAGTACTTTGATTCTACAGCCTTGCCCAGGTTACAAAAATGCCTCTCCTTCCTGGTTGCGCAAGGAATTCCTGCAGTAAGAGGCAACTGCTTGCTGACCTAACATGATTGCCCTAAACCAAGTTGCAAAACAGCATCTGTGGTCCTACTTCCCTTCCTGTACAGACTAGTGAGAGACAAGAGTGGGCACATCCTGTATGATGAATTTATTTATTTCTCTGTGTGACTGAGCTGTGCAAACTGGAGTGTTTTGCAGAAGGTGTTAGATATGCTCTGCTGGAATAGATCAGTAAAAAACAATTGTCCCTTGAGGTAAGAAGGCAACCAGAGATATTTGTGAAGGCATAAACACAAGATGCTGCAAGATGGTCACCATAGATAAGTTAGCTGGATATAAATTTACATTATGTTTGGAACTATAGACTTAATAATCACATAGTCACTTATGCAATGTGCATAACCATACACACTAAAATCACTTACAAACTGGAAAAAAGTGATCAGTGAATCCACACCTAAATACATATCCTAAAGATGACTTTCTAGTCGCAATCAGACAATCAGAAGGTAGCTTAGCCTACGTTTTCCAGCCACACTGGAATTTCAGTACCAGCATCTGAATTTTGCTTCCAAACCTCTTTTTAGTCATTTCAGTTATTGCCAAGGGAGCTGTACTGATCACTGCCTAGAGCCCATTCATGCATGGGGCTATAACACAAATGAGTAGGTGTCAGCTGGTGGAGAGCCCTCAATCAAAACAAAATTAAGGAAAAGTGTGAGCATATTGCAGCTATCTGGAATGCTGAAGTAGGAAGTCTATCTCTGACTAGAACCAGGAAGTATCACTTTAGACTTACAGCATTAGTAAAATATATCCTTATTTAATCTTTTGATTAAATAGTAACTGAAAAATGACCTGAAATGTATTATTTCCTTGTGTCTAAACCCTTCATTTGAGTATCTTTTTCCAGGGCAGAAACCCCTCCACTGAAATATGCAGTATACATTCTCCACAGTAATTTTCACTTTTCGTGCTAATTTTCACTTCCCACTTTTCATGAGAAGGTATTGTTGTATTTTGGTAATTTTATTCTGAATATGTTTGATATTTAATTTTCCAGTAGGTTTGGAGATAGGTTCCTTATTCATATTTTAGGGTGAAGAGTGTAGTTGTGTTTCTTTGACTCAGTGTGCTTGTGCCTTGACTTTGATTTTGCTCATACTTCACTACAGTTCCTTTTAAACCTTATTGTGTAAGAATGACACCACTGTCTCACTGGTTAATACTGAGATTAAAATGTTGTCTGTTAAAATTTGTCATTGTTCATTTACAATTTTATGCTCTTACACTCTGATCCTGTAAAGGTTTTAGCTTGGAAAACTGTAGGTCAGTTACGAAAGGCATAAACTGTTGTGTTCACATAATACTTTTTCCCACTTTATACCAAATACAGAACAAATTGAGTAAGTCCAAAGATGACTGCATGCAAATGAAAGACCTCCAATTCCTTAGGTGTTCTTTTTTTCCAAATTTCTGTCTTAATGTAATTATATATCTGGAAAGTATAAAATAATCATAGTCCTGAAAAGGTGAGGAGGAACAATTGTGCTCTGTGTTGAGGGGTGGCTCAAATAAACAGAGCTTTGCCTTGAATCAGAGGTCAGACTGACATGGGGGACACTGTGGTAGGTTTCTGCTATAAACCACCTGATCAAAATAAGATAGATAAAGCTTTCTTTATACAGCGGAAGGAAACCCGATGCCATGACTTCAACCACCATGATATCTACCGAGAAGTGAGTAAGCTTGGTTGTGAACAAACCAGGGGGTTTCTGCAGTGCATTGATGAATATTTCTTGATGCAAGTGATTGATAAACTGAGTAGGAAGATGCTCTGCTTGACCTTTAATCAGAGAACCGAAGCACTAGTCAAGGATCTAAAGGCCAAGGGCAGACTGCACTGTAATGACTATAAAACTACAAAGTTTAAAGTCTGGAGAAAAATAAGCAAGAAAAATAGTAGAATTATAAATAATAGAATTACAACCCTTGTATTTTCCTATCATTACTAAAGTAAATACCTCTGGGTGTATATATATATATCTGTGACAAAATCTAATCACACCAAAAAGATCAGAATCCACCTTTCTTATTTGTCTGCCAAATAAAATTACGACAAAGACCAGAAACTGCAAGTGAACCAAAGCAACAGTAAATTAGGAATGTTTACATGGTGTGATAGGTAATAAAATAAGCCCTTTAAGCAAGTATGTCTCTGAATTACAAGTTCAGCTTCCCCATTAAATAAAAAGCAACCATGACAGTGATATTCACTGTAAGAGCACTAACAAATCAAACACTACAAATAACTCATTCTCACATAAGCACTTCTGAAGGATCTTCATCAATTATAAAAAGCTACACAAGTGCCCATGTTTAATCCAAACTCCTTTCAACTTCTAATTAACTGCAAAAAATTAATATGTTCGTTCAATTGATCACACTGGATCAGCAAACCTGAAATTTTTACTCTGTGAACAAAGCAACATATCAATAATCTAATAGATAAGTCAATTGAAATTAATTCAATAAAATTTGGTTCCCATCAAAATTTTTACTTAAGAGAATTGTCTATTTATGTGCATCGCAGTTAAGTGACTTCTTTTATCATAGTGTCCAAAGACTGTTTCTTTTTATGTAAATGATTTAGCTATATTTTTCAGGCAAACTGCAATATATACTGAAAACACACAAAAACATTTAGATATTATCATAGTCTTAAAATTACAGTCAAATACAATCAGTCAATCACAGGATATTTTGAAAATCTACAACATCCCCCTTCTAATTGCAAAATACGTATTTTAATGCCTGAAGCTGAGCAAATTATATTGCTGCTGTGGTTTATGATAATAGACTGTCTGGTATAGCATTATGGTTTTCAGCCTTACGAAGAATTACAAAGAATGTTGGAAATTATTAGCAACCCTTCACTTAGAATGTAAATGGAGGAAGTTGTTAAATTCCTTTCTAGATTAATGACTAAACCAAAAGTCACTTCAAGTTGCAGGCTGTACTCCAGGCCAGGTAGGAGTTAAACTCAGGATTTAGGAAGGGTACTGGTTGTAAACCTAAGAAGGTACTAAGAAAACTTCTGAGAAGAGGTCTGAGTGCAAACAGATTTGCATATGTGAGCAAAGAGAAGACAGAATGGCCATCCTTTGTAAAAGAATGCAGAGAAATGTTCCTTGAAGACAGATCTGATTCATCTCTTCCATTTCTCCTTCCATTAACAACAATTTGCCAATCCCCTCAATACTGGTGTTTCTTGAAATCACATATTTGAATATATTTTAGAGTATTCTGGCCAGCTGTCCTGAACTGTAATTCCAGAATAACATGCAAAGCACTGAAATCCTTTCAAGATATAATTTGTTTACACTAAAAAAGTGATTGTCTACTTTGTGATCCTATTTTGTGGCTCTGTCATTTCATCTTCATTTCTTCTCAAGAAAATTGCTTATTCTCATGCTATAATCACAGCTTCTGCCTGAGATCAGCACTAACATTCTGCTGAAGCACATTTCTATTGAAGGCTTCTTGTTTCATTCTCTTGGACTACTTTTCTCCTTTGAATTTCTGTGTTAACCAACTCCCTTTCTTGCACCTGTCAACTGCACAAGATCAGGACCAGCCATTTTCTTGTGCTTTATTCTCTCTGCAAAACAGACAGTTCTTGGGTGATCTACAACAGTGCTGGGAAGCAGCAGGAAACACTATTGCCCCACTTTGGTGTGTCCTGCCCCCTATGTCTTCTGTGGCACAGCAATGTCACTGGGCTGACACTTGTGCAAGACAACAGCACAAGAATCCTGCAAAAGGCTTCAGCAAGTTCCTTCATAAAATCTTTTTTTTTTTTTTCTCCCCATGAGAAAAGTCTTACAAATGAACTTTTGGAGAAGAAGAAAATTTTTTACTGCAGCAGATATGACAGTTAAATGAATCATTGAGTCTAGAAGTTCAAGTACTTTAATTTTTCTGGGATGCCTTTCACGATTTTCCCTGTATGAATTTTACATATCTCCCTATCACAAAACTCCTGGAGCTGATGACTTAATGCTTAATAAGTCTCACAGATCTCAGAAATTGACACTCACTGTATTACCAAATTTAAACAAACAACCAAACCAAACAAAAACAGAAAATAATTGAGTTCTTGAAAGATAATTCCATTTTGTGATTATTTTCATCAAGAAATCAATGACTGCTAAGTTCTGTAAAGTATTTCCTGGCATATTGCCTTTTTTTGGAAATTAACTCAAATTACTGTTAAATCTTACAATCCAAGTGGTTTTGTGAACGTATTGCAAAATGTCTTGGGTATAATGTATCAATCTTTTTGCTAAATTGGATGCATATTTCTTATATTTCACTTTTATTGAACACTGGGCAGGAGAAATGTGAAAGAAACGAAGCAACTTCAGGACTTCAGCCACTGAAATCAAAACAGCAAGAATACTATGTATGTCTTTATGTGGTTATATAGCCATTTATAGCTGTCATGACACACCTTGATCCTTTTATTATTGTTATTACAATAATAAACAATATTATTATTAGAGAGGTAAACAGGATCTGGGAATTTAAGTGTCAGCATCACTTTCAAAAATGGTATTTAATTATCTGCAAAAAAGCAATAGACATAAAATAAAACTCAATGTCCAGCAGAAGAGCACATGGAATTGGGGGGGTAGCTAGATTCCTGATTTTGACCCTGAAAACTTTCCATGCAGGTGCTGCTTAACACACAGCATCTAAACCTGCAGGAGGCTCAGCAGCTCAAGCCTTGACAGGGTTGCACAACTCAGTTTTGCATCCATAAACTATTCTGTATTCAACCATTAAGGACCCTGAACCAAATGATATCAGAGCAGTTGTTGATGTGCTTCTCTTTTTGATATTCGGGAGCTAATGATGTGTGCACTCTGCAGGATACGAAAAACATGACTTTATTCTGTCCTCTGCATGATAGGATTCAAACAATTTCCATAGTACTCAGCACTGACTCCATAACTGAGCTATTGGCAGTTTAGCTTCTTCTGTTGATCATGTAACACGGAGCAGGAAAAATATGAGATTCATTCACATCCATTTTGTTTGTTTTGGTCAGGGCTTCATATAATGCCACTGATATATGTTAGAAGGATAAGGCCACTGGCAATTACAAAGTTTCTATCCTTAGAAGCAGTACAGCATTTGCTGTGTTTATATGCAGTTCATGCCCGAGTAAGTATTGTTAAAGAAGAGCTTGCTAAATTAGTCCAGGGAATCACACAGCAATTTCATCTAATTGCCATTTGTCAGAACTTTATTACAATCACTGAATATTTTTAATTATATTAAGAAAGGGAAGATGTCAGCTCACGATTTCATATGTCAGAGACTCCACAAAAAGAATCAGTAATTCCATGATTTATCATTTCCAGCTACACTCACAGTAGTAAATACTGTGTGCTGGTGAAAATTACCATCAGTTAAAAGAAAAAGCCTTTGTTGCCTCTTTGTTAATTGCTTTATTATTTATTATTGTTTAAAATATATCAAACTTGATCTGATAATTTCCTTTCTCTGTGTTCAGCTGTACAAAGACTGCAGACAGCTAGCTTTAATAAAGATTGAATTTTTAGGCAGTTCCACTAAAACTGAGATGAATTATATGAAAGTGGAGCATCATCACCTTCTTTTTCACCTATCTTTTAAAAGAAAGCTGCTGTAACTGAAACTTCTGCATTGTATATGCTCTTAAAAATCTGAATGGATTAGACTAGGACCCTCAGGGATTTAGGCAGAGGAGTGCTCTTTCTGGATTATGCTCAAGTTAATGGGAATGACAGGCATCAGGCAGGAAAAAGATAATACAGTACATAAAACTCAAGCATTGCAGCATCCACTGTTGACATTAGCTTCATACCCTAGCCATTTTCTCCTGACCTACATATTTCTTACTGAATCATAAGTTTTTAAGAGGAATTGGCTTGCAGATGAATAATTCATATATAGCAGTGCATTAAGGTATTGCACATGGGCTGTGTTTGGGATTTTTTTATTATTATTTTTACCATCAGAGAGTACTGAACTGATATTATGTCCTAGTAAAATTATCTGAAAATATACTAGAAGGTATTTCAATGTTCATTCACTGCAAGGTTATTTGACACTGTACCTGGTAAGAAATGTAAATCTGTAACTAGTCAAGCCTCAAATCCTGCAGATATAGGAGTAGACCTGTAGCTGACCCTTTAGAGATGACAACCCAAATTACACAGTAATTTCAGTCACCTTTTCCTCACATGCTGCCAGTTTAGGAATTAGTATGTTCTGCTGTATGCAGTAAAAGATTCTGGGTTCATTTTGGATGTGTGAATTTTAGTTTATGAATTGATGAAACTGCCCTTAAAATGTGAATGTTTCACTCAGAAATTATTTACAAATCACCTCCCAGCCAGTAATGATTATAATGAAGCAGTAATTAAACAGAGATACTGCTCTGTGGAGATCATCATATTGCTCTGTTGAGACACTTGAGGTTAGAAATAGTTTACATAAAACATCAAGGCTATCTGTCTTAATATACATATTGTGTTAAACAGTGAAGCTTATACGTAAACCCTTCAATTTCTCAGTTGCGGAGCAGCTTGAGAATTCAAGGGATTCTCATAAACTATTTTACTGGTAGAAAAGGCTGTTCCTGACATCAAGATATAGTAAGCCCCACCTGAGAGAGAGACCCACTTTGCTTCCATTGATTGGCAAGGTGGCGAGATCCTTAAACACATCCGCATCTTGAAATGCGCACAGACTCATTGACATTGTGCCTAGGTATCCTGCTTACACCACTGTGCTTTATCGCTGCCTGGGCATGCTGGCTCCTGGGGAAGAACTGTCTCAGTGGTGCTGCTGACCATTCACTGGACTACACAACCTGGCACATGCTCTGCAACATCCGGTCCCACCCTGGGCTGCTTCAGGTTCAAAAGAAGAAGAACAGAGGCAGAGCAACGCTTTCTTCATCGAGTCTTTGCATGTGAAACCAAGTTTCACTAAATTTGCAGCTTATTCACCATTCTGCTGTCCTTCTTCAACACCTCTTCAACACTCAGGAAAATAAGTTCTGGCATTGTATTCTGCATGTAGCATTTATTTATAATGAGAGGAACAGTCTAAGTGCAATTATTAAATTACAGAAGAGACACTGAAGCTGTACCTTCACTCTCAATTGCACTTTTCAAACAGTGATTGGTCTAAATACTAGACTTAATGTTTATTGACTACCGTATGTCCATCACTGATAATTTAGTAAAATGGTTCCCTGGCACACAGTTGTTTAGAGGTTCTTTTCAGCTTTCTAAAATAAATTCTTTTTATCTCAGTGTGGGGGAGAATATAATGTTGTGCCAGATAACTTCATGGAAAGGAATATGAATGGTAAGCAAACAATTTCCTTAATCTATTCTGCCTTTTTTTTCCTTTTTCTAAGAAGATGGTTCTCTAGTTCATCATGACTTGATTTACTGAGAAGTCCACTCATTTTAACAACATTTGATTTTTTTATAAGAAGAGTACACAAAAGAACAAGGGAGAGAATACACACAAAAGTGACAACAAAATTAACCTCATTAAAGATGTATGTCACCATCCTTATGAAGTATTGTAGGATGAAAAATATAAATTAAAACTGCTATTGGAAATGTTAATGTTTCACTTCAGACTACCATTTTGCTGTTCACAGAGATTACTCAAATTAATTACCATCTGCTGTTCACAGAGATTACTCAAATTAATTACCAGTTATCTGGTACCAGGTAACTTTTAAAAGACATTCTAAGTGAAACGGCCTCAACAAGAACACCCATAGACTGAAAAAGGAATGAAGATCTATTAAAAACCTGCACTTCTACAGAAAAAATTACAATCATATCCTATGCAAACTCAAAAACCAAGCTGGCATGTTCTTGTGTGCCCATGTAAAAGTGAATCGTGTTCCTTCCTGTATTCAGAAAAGCTGTGTCAGTGTCTTTTGTTGAATATCTGCATTCCCTGTCCTACCTTTCTGTTTTGCTTCCTTCTCCCTTACTGTGTCATAGTCCTTCACCTACCTTGAAGGCTAAATGTCTTTCACCTTTCCTCCTCTTTTCTCTAATCCCTATGGTTGTTTCTTCCCTTTATATTTTTTCCACTTTCACTCTTCACATTCTCTTCAGTCTCACTTTCCCCTCTTATCAAGACCATATATGAACTTTGCTGCAAGCACAGTTGTATAAAATGATTTTCAGTGCAGCCAGCAGGAGGGAGAGTATTGCTTTAATGATCCTTCATGTGAACCAGATTAAAGGCCAGGATCACAAGTGCCTTGTAGTCCAGCACAAGCCTTATGTAACAGTCATCATACTCCACACCTTAGCTTTCCCATACTGTAGAGTTTATCTATAACAGGACATACAGACATTGCATATTTGAATCACCTTATTTACACTAAATTTAAAGCAGTTTATGTCATCCTTGTGTATACCAAACTCATTTTTTAAAAGTTTGGTTTCATGGAGCTCAGTCAAGAGCTTCTCATCCTCAGTGTTTTGTCAGTTTTCTGTTTCTGAGGGTACACTCGCACTCACACGATACCCCATGACCATTTCTAGCAATATCCTATTTTCCCACAACCTAGCAGAACCAGAAGTGGCTGTGCCATATCATTCATTTGTAAATCAGAACATTAAACTTTTCTCAAAGGATTTGTGGAGCAGAGAACAAAATAGCTCCAGTTGCAAGCGTTCCCCTAAGGACTGAAACACCATGTGTTAGCAGATACTAGATATTTAAACACATGTAAAATTGGATAATGGTACATAAAATCATAATAGCTCAAGATAAGCACCAAATTAACACAAGTCTTTTATAAATCAGCTATCTTTATAAAAGCACTCCATTTACCAACAGGTCAGAGTCTATATACACCACTTCTGACACCAGACAATGGTGTTAAGTTCCCAGGAGACTGCTCACTCTATCTGCTCCGTTCAATAGGACACCTTGGCAGCTCTGCTGTACTGGGGTTATGACAGTTCAGGCAAACAGTAGAAGCCTGAGCAACAGAACCATTTTCTGCAGGTAAATATTGCTCATATTGCTCTCTCTATACGTACAGTTTCAGTTGCCTTTTACTTAGAGGATTCCTGTTATTTGCTACTTTTGCAAGGAAAGCTGCTACAGAAGAAAATCTAAATTTAGCAATCTTTTCAGCCATTCTGACAGGTAGAAAATAATTTTTTTCAGATTATTTTCCTAATAGTGCTGTAGTTAATTCCAAATGAGAAGCATGGTGGATTTTGATCCCAGCTCCCTTATACTTAATTGGATGGCTGAGGCTAAAAATATTCCCAGTGGTCAACCATGCCACAGTGTAAGATTACATTAAATATGCCAATCATTGGGTTCAGGCAGAAGGGCATAAAGAGCAGCAGAACTTAAGTTCCATTACTAACGCTAAATTGTCTGCCACATCAGAATAACAATACTCCACAAGTTGCTTGAAATAATAATGCATTTCCTAACATGAACACTTATTAATATGATTAGGAGGTGGTGAATTACAAAGTAATGCCTAAAGTGAATTCACGATCATTTCCTGTACTAAGCCATGCTGAAAAAGTGATGTTTATAAATTAATTAGGTATCCTGCTCCAAATGCATTCTTAATAAACTCCATACACATAAACATATATAAATAAAATGGAAACATTTATTAAAGGTTCCTCATCAATTTTCAAAATAGCTTGGTAAATCTATCAAATATTATGTGGAAACACATTAAAACACAATCATTACTTTAAAATGTACAATTCTGACTGACATTGCAGTATGAACTGCGGTATGGCATGTCAGCTCTTGGAAACTGTGTGTTGAGGAGAGGCCATGACAAGCTTCAGAGCTGTGTTTAAATGGGTAGTCACATACCAGGATCACAGCAATGCTTCGAATCAGAGCTTTATCAAAACAAGTATATACAAAAGCTATTTCAAACGCTTATATTCTTAAGAGAAATATACACATCAATGAAGGTGAATTTTCTAACAATGTTACAGATTATGGTGTTTCATGCAATAGTTTCATTTATTAGCACTCTCGTAATAGTTATAGCTGACATATTGAATTTATAAACTGCTATATTACTAAAAACAACAGTATATCTTGTTACTGAGCTTGAGAAAGCTTTTTTGTAACTAAACTTTCCCTTCACCTCCCTTCTTAGGACAGTGAAGATCTGTTAACTGCATCTCTTCTGGGGAGCTCAGAGTATAGGCAGGAAGTTGGTGTTTCATTTCCCCAGGTAAGCCGGGCAGCCTGGGAAAAAGAAAAACACCACATCCCTTTGACTAGTCACCTGGCTCATACAGCAGCCTGATCATGCTTTTGCACTTACCTAAGGCTGATGTTATCTTATATACTTCTTATAAGGAATAAATCTTTCATAGATAATATCATGCAATATTCCAGAGAAATGTTTTAGGCTGAGTATGAGAGGTTTCTCCAAAACAAACTTCCTGAAGGTGTGATTTTGGTTGGAAACATTTTTTTATACATGCTGGACCAGAAGGCCAAGCTTTGAAGAGAAAATAAGTCAGGTTTCCATTATCTCCATAGAAGAAATAAAAAGAAACATTGCCAAAATACATAACCTTTTTTATTATTGTTCTTTAAGTTGCTTACTTTCTGTTAACTGCTGAGTTTTATTAATATAAAATTATTTGAGATGGTCTGAGCAGCATTCTACTCATTTAAGGAAGCACTTAACAGAAATTTGTATTCAGCATGCTAACTGGACAATTATTGAAAACAGTTCAGAAAACTGCAATTCAAGTTGCTAAAAGCAATCTGTATCTCTCTCTATATTTTTTAAAAATGTGTTCTTCTCCTATATGTTTTAAGGCACTTTATTTCATTCTTTTCTGAGCTATTCAAATAACCGACTTTGGTATACAAAGACTATTGCTAAGTCTGTGACTATGGATCAAAGACCAACTTTAACATACAGGTAGTTGCCCCAGGCAAGAAAATCTAGACACAAAATTATTTAACACCTGAGGGCTGCAAGACTGAACTAATTTTGATTTGCCTAGGGCAGTAAAATCTTAAGACTTCCTATTTTGACTGTCGTCTTCCTATTCACAACTAAAAATTTACAACAATTATTTGTTTTGCATTAAAAAATGTATTTATCAGCATCAGAAACTTGGTTTCAACTACTATTCAGGCTGAAATATGAATACCAGAGTACTGGTTTTGGCTAGAGCAGCTTTTATTTTCTTCATAGCAACTCACATGGTGCTGTGTTTTGGATTGTGATGAAAACAGTGTTGAGAACACAGGGATGTTTTAGCTTTTGATGAGCTGTGCTTGCACAGCATCAAGGCCTTTTGTATTTTTCACACCACTCCATGAGGGAGCAGGCTGGAGATGCACAAGAAGTTGGGAAGGGAGACAGCTGAGGCAGCTGACGCCAACTGGCCAAAGGGGTATCTTCCACCACATAACATCGTGCTCAGCAAAAAAGATGGGGGTGGGGAGGGAGGAAGAGGAAGGGAGGAATTTCAGACTTAAGGTGTTTGCTTTGCCAAGTAATGATTATGCATGATGGAGCCCTGCTGTCCTGGAGATGGCTGAACACCTGCCTGCTGATGGGAAGAAGTGAATTAATTTCTTGTTTTGCTTTGCTTGCACACACAGCTTTTGCTTTACCTATTAAACTAGCTTTATCTCAACCCAAAAGTTTTTCTCATCTTTACCTTTCTGATTCTCTCCCCCACCCTGCCATGAGGGAGAAGTGAGCACGCAGCTGGGCAGGATACAGCTGCTGGCCAGGGCTAACATACAGTAGTCAGTATAACACTTTTGTTGTTCACAGCTTTCTCTGATATCTTTCTTTTTAAATACAAATTATGACACCACTTCCCTTCAGATACTAAGAGGACCTTTTCAAGGTTTTTTTTAATTAAAATAACAAATTAAAATAAATGGTCCCAGAAACTTTGTCTGTTGATCTCTTTTATATTGCAGAAACAAATGTTTGATGGAAATTTTGATGAAAGCTTGAGCATTCCTAGTTGAAAGAAGTTCAACTGATTATTCGTTCATCTTGCAGTAGTAACATTTTTTTTCAACATATGGTCTGGAAGAACCTGAGTTTTATGCTTTTCACTACAGTGGTAGAATGTACGGTTCTGAGAACATATAGAGGGCTTTGGTATTCACATTTTTACCAAATGCAAACAAGGTAAAAATGCTAAGAAGTCTTCTCATTGCTGTGAATCTGCAAAACTATGAAATAATCTCTGTTTATGCCTAAGAATTTATAGTGGCTCACACTGGATGTTACCTTTTTATAGTTCTGTGAAAAAAAATGCATGCATGGACATACTGTCTCCAAGGAAGGAGAATAAACATAAACTGGAGATACTTGCTCCTGTGAAAAAAACCATAACCGAACACCCTAGGAAGGATGATGACTGCAAAAATTGTTAAGGTAAAACTGTATTCTGTACACCTGTCATCTGCTAAATCACACTGTGCTGAGAAGCACTGGCTGAGCCTCACACAGATCCCTGAGGCACTTCACAAATGAGCAAGTAGGAGCTGGAGGCGGTGGGACACGAGTCCCAGATCAGACAACACAGCCCTGAGCTACAGGTTCTCCTTTCAGTGGCATGTTTGAATGATCATTCAATCACTGATCTGCCTGAACACTTTCAGAGCTGTAATAAGCCATGAAACATATGGCAAAGGATCACAATATAAGGTTCTCACGGTACTTTATTTAATACCTTTAATTGGTTTCTGGCCTACAGTTGAAATCATGCCCTTGAATTTGCATTGAAACTGAATGGAGAGAACTAATTGCATAGCATTAGGGATCTCTTTTAATGCGGATGCAGCTCCCAGGAAATATTAGGAAGTCCCTAATCTAGCACCCCTGTCTTATTCAGTGGGGTTGTGACAATCCTTGCTCACCAAGGAAAGTATCCTTGACTTTTTCTGATTTTCTAAGTCACTCTTCTCCTGCATGGATCTTTGGTTCAAGTTTTTATAATCATGGTTCTCAATGTTCCTCTTTAATTAGCTTACTGTGGAAATTCCTATTTGTCACGTTCTTATGATGAAAGAATAATATATGATAAAATGGAAATAACAACCTTTATATGAAGAGTGGTCTGTACATTAATGACTGAGAACCTTATTTATGTGTTCCATATAGCATGTAGTTTTATTTGTATCTACTGTTTTTCCATAACACATATCTCTCTGCAATCTATTTATATATCTTCTATATTTAATCTGAAATAATAATTTTAAAAGATGACTACCCAAAGCTCTAAGCTTCCTAACTCATCATTAATAATAATATCACAGAAGCTCAGCAGCATACAAATATTCTAATCTAATAAAAAAATGTTCTTAGCTGTTGGGATTTCTAGTATTGTAAGGACTGGTCTAGAAACTTCTGTTATATCCATTACACTGATAAACCTTAAGCAATAAACCTGCCACCTCCTAGCATAGAAATAAACCAACAGCAATTACACAGGAATAAATTCTGGTTGAGAATGAAAGTGACTGCATTCTTACTGCAGCTTTTATTGGTAACAAGTATGCGGGCATCAATTTTTGAGTCAATCTGTCAAAACCAGCCAACTTAACCCACCCTCTTCCAATAGCCAACTCAGCTAATGTAAGACCAGCTGTGCTGCATCAGACCAGCCATCCACCGCTTCAGTATTCTGTCTCAGACGGTGGTCAGTAACAGATACTTAGAGAGAAGTCCAAGCATTCAGTGAGAAAACCTCCTTCATACTCTTTTAGCTTCCAACAATTGCTTAGAGCCTTCCTAAGTCATGGCTATTTTCAGTGTATTTAGCAGTCATCAGGATTTTTTGGTCATAATTCTGTTGGGAATTTTAGATGCCCTTTTAGTACACATTAAGTTCCATGGACAAAGTCTGGGTTTTTAATATAGATTAAGCCCTGATTAGGTATTGAGGAAAAAAACAAAAAACAATAAGAAAAATACTTCTGTCAATTTTTAAATACTCTAAGTATGGACTACAAGTTGCCTCTGATCACTATGTGATTGTCTATTAGCATGGAATTAATGACCACAATCTGCTTCCTAAAGGGAGTCTGCCTTGGGAGGTTCATGCAAAGTAAGAGTTTTTATGTGAACTACAACTTGCTAGCAATTGTGTGCTAACTCCTCTGTGAATACTGCTAGTAAGGCATTAGCAAACCTGAAAACTGAATTAATAAAGCAAGAAAAGTAAGCATCTTCAAAGGCTGATTGAAAGTCAGTGGATTAGTCAGCATGCAAAGACAAGTGCTCTGGACTGCCTTCTACCTCTCTCCAAGACATGGAACCAGCTAAGCCTCTTGGTTTCAGAGCTATGTGAGTTCAGTGAGTAAACTAGGTGGCAGAGGTATCTCATCAGTGTTCTTAAAAGGCTTTGGGCAAAGTTCTTTTCTTCTCTTCCAAAATCTAAGAATGAAGTACACCATCCCACACTTCCTGCATACTAAGAGCATCCTTAAAGACAGCCAGTATGAGGTTCATTCACACACTACCTACCATCCTTATACAAACAAGTCCTTAGTAAATCCTTATCTACACAATTAAAAGCTGCCATTTCATTTGCCAGAAATGTACCAGAAATGAAACTGAATTATTCTCTCATTTATAAAAGGGCTGAAAAAAATTATTGAGGGAGTGAACTGATGCTAACACCATGGAATTTCTGCTGACCAAGTTACAGTATAGTCACTCCAGTCAAGCAATGTTCATAGACCACCCAGTTATTTATGAACTCTTTTTATTGTAAAAATGTTCTTCTAAGTGAAAATAGTCTGAAAAAGTATTGGTAAGAATGGATCCCTTTGATCAGAAATATTAAACGCAAAAAAAGTAAATGAGCATTCACCTATATTAGAAGTTTAAATTAAAATGTGTTAGACTCCAAGGAGAGGTTACAAGCAAAGGGAAATAAATATCACGTCCAAATCATTTATTAGAGCTAGCCCAAGTAATTCAAGAAAGGAACAGAAATGTTTATAAAGGAAAAAAGCAACCGAGTTTTTCTTTGGATGCTTTTCTTTTGTCACGTACTGAAATAATATCACAGCAGAATGAAAGTCCATTGAACCTGTCTCCCCATAACTTCTCCCCCTTCCTCATTAACTGTATTTAAGCTAAGCTGTAAAATTGAACGAGTATTGTTTTATCATTCTGTTGATTGAGTAAGCATTTTATATTTTATTTCATAGTTAAAAAAAGTTAAAAGAATTGATATATTTTAATTAAAAGTATGCCCTAAATTCATTCAGATATTATATATTCATGTAATTTATGTATGACTAAGGAGTTATCATAGGCTGTTGTGTCAAGGTCTGTGTGGAAAGAATTGTGCTTTCAGACTGAAGCAATTACCCTTTCAGAATTGCTGTGGACCTTCATGTTTGCTATGCATGAAGTCCAGCTCCTCATCTTAAACAGAAAGAAAATGATGACAAGAGTTTCTGGATATTTCCTGGCAGCTAATAAGGTTCTTAGATGCAGTTTTTCACATCCACATTTCATAAGGCACTTCTATGTTATAATATTTGTTATATTCATGCATTTCATTAATTTTAAAAATAAGTCTTTGATGAAGCAAGAAATAAGTACTATAAAGCCATAATACCTGGAACTAGCTTCCTGAAATTATCGTAAACACAGTTAGAAAGGAGAAGTGACATACACATATTTTTACGCCAGCTGTTTTTTTTTAACCACAATAATTTCTTAACATAAATGCATGGAGCAGTTATCTCCTAGAATACATTCTCTCAGTTCACACAAACACAGAACACTTCGATTTTAGTTTAATAAGAAATATATCTTTACAGGAGTGTGAAGCCACCTATTTGCTTTAGGAAATAAAAATGAGTGAGCGTACACACCATTAAGGTATTCACAATCTCTCATCAATGTATCGACTTGGACAAACTGTCTCTGGCTGAGTAATTTAGTTTTGATACCCATTTAATATTTTGGCTGCTGCTGAGATCCCAACAAGGCTGTTAATTAGTGCCAATACAAAGCTGGTTTCTGTGCTACAGCCATCTGTCTTACAGATACTGAAACATTTAACTGTTTCAAGGTGTAATTATAGATGACTCAAATCATTTAAGATCAACCATTCATTATTTTTAAAGCACAGTGTTGCAGTCAGATGCTTAAGGTTTTTTTCTAGATAATACAGTTGAAATGAGACACACTAGTAGTGCAGTAGAGCCGTTACACTACCAACCTTACAGTAAAAGCAAGAGATGAGCTATAACAAATTTGTCTAAGAGTACCCATAAAACACAAATTTGCAAATAAAACCCAAACTCATGAGTACTTTCTGTTTATAATTTTAAAATTTCCTGAGATAATTAATTAAGTTGAAAATTAAATTCAAAACTAAATTGAAATTTAAAAATTAGGTTGAAACTTATTTTTGTGGTATGGATTTTATGTGCAATTATTTTGAGTGCTTACAATTTTTTAAGTAGTAGCGGAACAGTATGTAATGACATGCCATGATCAATATAACTGAACCATACCTGAAAAAAAAAACATAAAAACCTGAAATGCATAATTCAGCCCTGGCCCTGGACATGTAGCATAAATCCATTTATCTTTACTTGTTTTTAGACTTTAACTCTCAGTCTTTGTCATGCATCTGTACCTTTGCAATGGCCAGGTCTGAGGCAACAGGGTGAAACCTCCCCCTGTAGCCCACCGCTGTGAACTCCTCTCACTGGCTTCACGTGTCCAAACAGAGAAGCTACATCAGGCACATGCTGCACATCCTTAAACAGATAACTTTTACACTATAAACTCCAATATCTAGAATTTTTATCCTATACTAGTGAAAATATCAAGGAAACAAGATAATATGCTCCCAAGGTTTTACTGTTCTTTCTACATGAAATAGCCACTGTCAATATGTAATGGACACGTACTGCATTTTGCTTACAAAAAAATATTTCTGAGATGTGATGTACAACTACTGCAGCTTTTTCCGGGCATTAATTTGTAATTTGCAAACAAAGCAATTAAGAAATTATGACATTACTTGGAAAAACTAGAGACTAAAGATAAAAATGGCATAGCTAATTCTATAGAGGAACAAAATAAAATAAGATGTACCAAATTCTCTCTCCTCTTTTCTCTGAAGATAGATGGCACCAAAGGGAGTCCCCTTAATCTTTTTAAAATCAATTGCAAAGTAACATGTACTACAAAAAGAGGTTTTTCTCTCTTGTTAAAGTAATAAAACACATCTGTGGCTAAGTTCTATGAAATCCAAAGCCAATTAGAGATGATTCTATGTTATACCCTAAAAAGCAATAAAATTTTCTGTAAAATAAAATCTGGAGTTTAAAATTTTAAATAATGAATAATTTCATACAGTCAACATAATAATTACTCTATTTCTTTGTAAATAAATTCATAATTATTAATATACCTTCACTCCTGTTTACAATTTTGCCAAAAAAAAATTGGCCTGTAAAGTTATTTCCTAGACTTTATGCCTGAATTATCCTATTGAAGCCAATAGGCTATTTTATAAGATGAAAAATTAAGCCCCATGTGACCATCTGTAACTCCATTTTCTTGTTTGCGTAGCACAAGTCTTTCTGCTCAGCCTGAAGAATATAGTGAGTTTTATAGCTCAGTGCATCTCACAGCTGTCTGCAGTATTTCTGATTTTCTATAGTATGAATATACAATATATACTCAATGCATTTTTACTTGACTTAATTGAATAGTATCTCTACACCTTGTCTTACATAGCTCCTAGTCCCACAGACCAAGTAAGTATTTCCTGTAGGGCATTTTCCCTATTTGGTGGAAACAGAGGATAGTGTACATCCAACTAAAGGCTGTTGTGCACAATGTAAATTAATCTAAGCTCCCTCAAAGTCAACAGATAGAAAGAAGCACTGTCACAATGGTTCCTCGAGGCAAATATCTGAAATAGGTTGATTGAACTGTGCCTTTTTCTATGTACTAAATATAAAGTGATTTTAGGATCATGTAGACGGCTGTACTGCACATGTCCACAGTTACCTGAGGTAAATTCTAACTGGTCAATAAAAAAGATGTATAGTATCTGGGACACAAAAGTAGAACCAGGAAGCTGGATCTCAGGAAGTTTGCTCCGGAGTGAATGGGTGGAGTTCTACAGACCTGATATGGGACCCAACAGATTGTAAAGCAACATAAGGCAGCAGACACAGCTGCCTGGAGACAGTAACGTGTAAATACTATGTGCAAAGTTGAATCTTTCTGTCTCCAGACAGAAGCAAGACGCTGCATCCACCCTTTAAGAAACCTCCTGAAAGTCACCTCCTGGCTGGCTAACACAAAAGACTGGAGACTCATTCTTTTAGGTCCCATACCTTTATACCAGAATCTGAGTTGCCAATCTCTGCAGAACTGACTGCAGAACTTTGTCAGTCATCAAATATCTTGCAATTACTATGAAACCTTTTACCAACTTTTAAACTGAAAACTTCATAAGAAGGATTGTACAGTTTTATAGATTATGAAGGATCCTGCACAGATGTTTGTGGGAATTCTGTACAAAAGGACAAGATGTTAGAGAGCATGAGATTCCTGTGTTATCTCTAGGAGTGGAGATTCCTTGAGCTGGCATAAATAATGGCTGAAGGAGGGAGTCCTGTGAGATAGGATGGCTCTGGTTTGGCTAAGCAAAGAAAGCAAACAAATGTTGAAGGTCCCAGTGTCCAAGCAAAGACCTTTCCCTAATCAATTGCAAATTTAATATTAAAACTCACGCCCTTCAGTGTGCTAAAAAGCCTAAAGCAGTACATGCCAAATACATACATGACTATGTTTGTTAATCAACTCTCCACCCAAATCACCAAAGAGGCAGAGAGAAGCAGAGTTAGGGTATAAAAAGCCATGGCTGGGGAGAAAAGACTGAAGACTTTGCAGAGATGGTCGATGGGCTGTACTCCTCTTCCTCCACCCAAGACAGGGACCCCTTCTTAGTAAGAACTGCACTCTCACCTTACCCTGAAAATACCCAGGAGAGTTTTCTTTTTGCTACCATTACTATCCTACTGTAGTTATTAGCAATATAGCAGTGAGTACATTTATCAACAGCAATCCCAAATCAGAATTATACCTGTTGCTTTAATAAACTTATTTTTATTGGCTCTGCAAAACTGTTTCAGAGAAAATTCTTCAGGCTTTGAGAAGCAAAAGTCAAACTCCTAAAGTCTCTTTTGTTTTTGTGAGACTTTCAGTGCGAGCCTTTCAGCCTCTAGCAGACAAAAATTAAACTACCTTTAATGCAACTGATGATGACCCATTTAGTTTGGTTCCATGATTTGCACAGTAATAAAAATGCAGACTACTACGGCTGAGCTTGCTCTGCATGGCACAGGTATCCAGATTTCTCACGAGAAAAGAGTCCTAGCCACTAGAGGTTGAGGTCATCTCTCACTCTTCTTGTGGAAACACTTATGGAAACCGTAGAGGCAAGAACTCGGAAAAGAAGAAAACAAACAAACAAAAAAAC
>NW_010417049.1:513-65565 GCF_000710305.1 Buceros rhinoceros silvestris | reverse complement strand
CCCCCCCCCAAACTAAAAAAAAAGACAAGAAGAATAATGACAAGAGCTTTATGGTTAGGGTAGTTGTACAGAAGTGGGGAAAAATCACACTGTAGTCCACATTAGTACATTTTTGTATTTTACCAAATTGATCTTTAACGCAGGTATGTAACTCCCAGTCCCCAGCGTGTTCTTAAAGGACTAGATGCACAGTCACTCTTGGTTTCTGTGGTTTTTGTTCTAAAGCAGTAAACCTTGGACTCCGTTATACACTACCATAAAACTTCAAAAATGGGATGTGGAGAGGAAGAGGAAATGAGAGGTATCTGCGGTATTTCTGAACAAGGTGGCTCACACATACCAGAAACAAAATAGCAATGTGGCACACTGGAGCTAATGAACCCTGGACTGCTTATGGTGGCAGGGCTGGTTGATTCATAGTCAGAGCAAGCTCAGAAATGACTATGTATTATTACACAGCCCACAACAAGAAGAAAAAAAAGTACCCAGTTTCTGAGCAGTGGGATTTTTACATAAGTATTGCGGAGTATGGTATCACCACTGTAAATCTACTACAAGAAAGATGTAAATATTCTGTTTCACAATAATCTTGATAAAATGGTGATAAACTTGGATTTCAGGAAATGCTGTTTGTAAAGTACTGCCACAAAAGAATTCTACAGATCTGAAGCAGAATATTAAATTCATTTTTACTCATGCCAGACATGGAATGGAAATTAATTACGTATTTCCCAGCAGCTAAGGTAGGAGGTCTGAATTTTTACACAGGTCCATTCCAGTGATGATCTGCTTCTTTTTCATGTGAAGAAATAGGTGTTCAGACCTCTATTTCACCAGATTTAATAACGTTTGTCACATAACACTACATCAGGGCTTCACCAGTTAGTTTCTATTTGGTAATGTTCAATAAAAGAAAATTAAGAAACCACCTCTTTGTTTTCTAAGTAGTTTCATTTAAAACAATTCTGACTCCAAGTGCCATATGGAAGCAAGGTAGAATTTCCTTATATGGTAATCACTTGTTGCTTTAACTATTTGCTATACATTGTTACTGACAATTGCAAAAAACAAACAAACAAAAAAAACCAAAACAGAAAAAAGGCAAAAAACAAAAAACCACTTCAATTTTAAAACAATATTCTAGCAAATAAAAATAAGTAAGCTTAAAAATCCTTTAAGCTTACTTAAAAAAAAAAATATCCCAGTATCGTAGCTACTAAATCTCTTTCAATAGTTGGGGTATTACACTATTGAAATAGTCACATTTAATCATTTCTAGGTATTAAAAAAACCCCAGAAACTTCATAAAAAACATCATCATTCCTTTGATTATATATAATTTGTTTTACAATTATATCCCTGTTTTCTACGTGACTTTTACTTCCCTAGTCTGGAAACATTTGAAAATGAGAATTAGGAAAAGTTAACCTCCAGGATTTTCCATTTTCCTCCAGAAAACAAGAAGTGGCTGAAGTACCTGTCTCTGCTGGGAGTAAAATGTTAACTGCTACATAATCTGTAGAATATCTCCTCGGCTTTATCAATGAGGACCAAAGGAGCCTACAAGAGCTGAACACCCAGCCCTGATGGCCACAAAAATGGTGACAGAAAATCAAGTGTACGCTGAAGTAACGAAAGACAGAATAAGTGTCTGTGTAGCACTTCCAGCATCTTGCAGAGAATGACCCTTACAATTAACAGGAACTGTATGTTTGGTGGGTAATTTTCAGAAGTCTGTTATGCCTCTGTAGGTGGTCTGGAAAGTAGCAGTAAAGATGCTCTATGTATCAATCAGAAAAAAAATGAGGATCCAATTACGTGATTCTTAGGCACATTTTTAGTACAATGAGGGATTAAGGCAGAGCTTATCACAATCGAGTTACCCTTTCACAAAGAGATAAGCTGGTTGTGTACACTCAGCTGCCTGAGTGTACACAACACTGACTTGCTTCTTTGATACATGTGGATCATTGTCACTGGCCAAATATTCATGTTGGATATCTCTTCTGGATAGTTGCTGGATGCTATTATTTGATAATAAAAAAATTAAAACAGTGATGATTTGCCATCAACACCAATGCCGATACTGTAAAGGCTTGGACACTACTACTAACCATTCTGATAATACAAGCAGCTTCTTAGGAAACTAACACTGTCTTCATCATACTAAATAAAGATTTAAATTCATTATTTTTACACAAGCATTTTACACAAGCTGTTAACCCTTGGTACTAACAGCACAATGGACATGATTTCTGGAAAGGAATGCCATCATATACAAAAGATATGTCATTTGTGCATAACAACTCTTAGCGTTCTCCTTCTTAGATCTATCCCTGATGGCTTCACTGTATCAAGTATCAGCATTTTGTTTTGAAGAAGTATTTAATTTATTCTGTTTTTCAGAATAGTCCTTTTCATTGTGTCCACTTCCTAAGGAACGAAAGAGGTGATATGGTGATTCAAAAAGAGAACAGTTGTCAAGGTTCATGTAGCAGAATACAAATGCCAGTGGAGAAAGACCAGTATGTGTCTCACTTTATTACCTAGTAGAGAAATCTATTCAACCTAAGTTCATGTGCTGCCTTTGTAGATATATTCTTCTATGATTTCAACAGGAGGAGAACCAATTACGCTGAAAATAATTTTCAGTGCCTTTAGTTCTAATCAGTTATAACAAGACAGAGTACATATTAAACCTGAATAGGCTGATGTAGAAAAATATTGTATTCCTTGTACAATTTATTATTCATATTTGAACAGATACACATGCTGGACTATTTGCTTCAGGCTGTTCTATTTTCTTCATTGTTCTGTATTCATCCTAGACTACTCAACATAAATAAAGGAGTACCTTCAAACTAAAAATAAGTTACTTGAATATTACTTTCTTACACACAATGAGTAATAAATTAATTGAAATTGGAAAACTCACATTTTAAAAAAATCTCAGTTTCATGCAGCATATTTTTTGAAAGTTTCTTGGGCTGTTGTTGGTTTAAATTGTCAGTCTGATAATGTGGGTAATTGATACTTAATGAATGAATACACACAACAGAATTAAATTCTGCATGGCAATGCCTCTATGCATGTCTAAAACACTTCATTTTCTATACTATGAGGTGTAGTCTCCAGGTCTGAGAGAACACTGAATTAATCCTACTTTCTGTAGTTGACAACTGAACAATGCCTGTGATTAAGGCAAATACCATCACTGGGAGAGTACCTTGAATAAATATAACAGAGGAAGAAGGAATAGAAAGTGGAACATTTTTAAAGCCTAAAAGAAAACTGTGGTAATAAAACCTGTGCAAGTATCCATGCAAATGCTATGGGAGAATTCACAGAGTAGGAGACAGGCTGTAGAGAAGCAAAGCTCTTCTTTCCAGAGCAGGGGAACAGGCAAAGTCTAGGACAGCAGAACTGGTCAGAGAAAATTAACGTCTTCTCCAGAAAAAAATGGGTGTCTGAAGTTATCCCTAAAACCTTTTAAAGTGAGAGGCAGCAGTTTGTCACCAAAGAGTGAAAAAAGAAAAAAATTAATTAAAATGGGAAGTTGTAACTGTGAAATCATAAAAGTTGGGATATGAATTCAGGAATGGGTGACTTGTATAAACTTAATTAACTCTAAATATTGTGTTTGCATTTCAAGGTGATGTCTTTATAGTATACATCAGCTGAAGATGTCATTGGGAAAATACAGCCAGATCTGAGTGTGACAGATTTGTGAGTATGATTGTGTTTATTTGTGATTGCTGAAGGACTCTGAGACGGAAGCTGTGATAAGCTATCTGTTTTGTTTTAATCATCTTTGGAAATTATGGTTATGTAATCAAATATATATGAATCTAAATTGTAATAGCAGCTCTAAAACTGAGAGATGTATAATTCAATTTTAAAAGCTATTTTCTTCCATGGGGAAACATTTTCTGCTTTAATCTAGACCAGCACTGCATTTGAAAAGATTTGTAATGAATCATAACATTTAAATAGATATCATGATATCTATTTAAATAGATATTACATACCTTCAACATTCACAATTCTTCATAAACGTAATGCCATTCATTGGGTATCTGATATTTCAAACCTGGGTTGATGCTGACAGCATCAATTATGTATGGTTTTTACAGACTTTGTGATCCAAGCACCATCTTATGCACTATTGAAGAGAACACTTTTTACTGACAATATATATGCATTTACATTAAAAAGCTGAAATATGTGTAACTATGAAAAACGTTTATCCTGATGAGGTAACCACAAAGAAAAAAAGCACACAGATATGCTTAAAAATTTGGCTGAAAAATCTAGAAACAGCATAAAATACCTTCTAATTAAAGCTGTTACCCCAAATCAGGGCATTTATAAGTGTGGCAATTAAAGTCAGCAAAGTTTTACTCTCATTTAAGTACCCCTCAAAGAGCCATTGCACTTCAAACTCAGATTACAAAATCTTGTCTCAGCAGTTGATGAGTCATTTGGTAACTAATAAGGGTTAGCTCCCAAACAACACAATTAGCATCACAGAGCTAAGTCTATAATTTTTTCAGACTCTTGCTGGTTTTGGTAAAAACCCGAAAACCATTTTTCTAGGATGACGTAGTGGCCAAATAGTCTGAAACAATTTGATGGAAATGTGTTCTTAATATATTACCCATGATTATCCAACTGAACAAAAGGATGAAAGAAACATAAACCATGTATATGCTGGAACTTTTTTCTTTTAATTTACTAATAAAAATTAAATTAAATCTTACTATCTTAGTATTTTATTTGCTTTATTATGAGTTTGCTCTACTGCAAAGAGTAAAATATGCCCCTCTGTTTTAATTTTTGATAGAACACCGGCACAAAGCTGTTACCACAAATGCATGCATCATTGTTCAGCACTGTTTAAGTAAATTATATTTGGGGTTTAAAGACCTACTCTGCTAGCTAACCCATGGCAACAATACTGCTGAATGTTTTAAACCATTAATATGGATGGGGGAGAAGGGAACAGCTAACGCCTTGAAAATACAGTGGAGCAATGCAAAATTTTCTTTTAATTTTTTTATTTCCCTTAAATAGCGTTATTATTTCTCTTCAGTAAGTTTCCTGCTCAAATGTCTTTTACACTAAATTGAAATTGTACTAAGGTGGTGGGAGAAAATGAATAAACACTGAAACAGGGTGAATTACAGGTAAAACTGCATCTACTATCTGATTTGGTGGTTTTTAAATCAAAAAGCATGCCAAAAGTAAAAAGCACAAATGTCAAAGTCTGAAAACTCTTCTGCTTTTAACTACTGCACCACTTGTGACGGGAAAAGTAGAGACAATCCACGATTGTATGAACCACTTACCACATTTTGCAAAAGAAAAAGCTAGTAGGTGATTTAAAGAAAGAAGGTGTGACTGGTCTGTGAGCACCGAGGATGACAGAAGCCCCGAACGGAAGGGCACAGGGAAGCTGTGAAGAAAGCAGAGCTTCTCTCAGTGCTAAGAGCACTTAGAGGACTTTGGATGAACAGCTAAATCACCTGGGTGAATGGATGAACTAGCTGTGTAATTGTATCTCCCTGAGATAACCCAAAGACTGTGAATGACTGATTGAGCTAGGCAGATAGACATGGGGGACATGAAACATCACGCTCTGGGGTGGGACTTCAGCCCACAGGAGTGGTTAAATCCAGACATGATACCTTTTGACTGCTCCCAAAAACACTAAAGGCAAAACACCTCCAGATGGTGCGCCTGGGGAGCACAGTTGTGTTTCATGGAAATGTTTAGCCAAAGGACTAAAGAGGTGGCCACACTACAGGCTACTCGCTCCTGTGCTAGGAGAGCTGGTGGCCAGGACCATGCTCAGGCAGTAGACCCACAGCTCCTACATCCAATGAGAAGTACTGGAGACAAGTCACAGCATGCAAAGCCATTGAAACCTGCAGGGAAGCAGCCATTATTTCAACAAGCTGTGATGTGAGAATGGCCTGTGAGAAAAACTCTAACAAAACAAACTGTAGACTAGGGCCATTTCTCTCAGACAATGGTACAGCACATGTCAAAAGGACACCATTTTGGTAATGTCTTCGGGAAAATTAGGAAATAGACTATTGTGTATTGGTCCCTTAAAGTGAGGACCAGAAGGCTGGAAATACATTGTTATAGAAGTAGAAATAGCCAGGGTAGAGGGAGTACACACCCCAAACAAGCTACATTGCCGGTTTAAATCAATGGTTTGCTACTTGTCCTAAGAAATCCAGTTTTACAATGGATTGAACTAACAAAGATGTACAAGCTGTTCAGTGTATAAAGTAATAGAACAGCAGAAGAGTGGAGTGGACTACTAAAATACTAGCTACAAAAGAGTGAATCTGTTAATATCTCCAGGAGAGGATCCCACTTGTAGGAAACTGTAAATTCACTAAATAAGAAACAAACCCCATGGTAAGTTGTTGTGGAACACTTGTGGGCAGTGTGGGCGGTCGGAAGATTACGTGCTGTGACAGTAAGGCAGTAACTGCCCACGATGGGCGAGGCTTCTTAAGGAACTATATAGCCCTGAGTCATTACTCAGTAAACGCCATTTTTGTGCATCCTCTATGTTAGAGACAGTGTATAAAATGGTCCTCAACGGTAGACGATTATTGAGTAATGACTCAGGGCTATATAGTTCCTTAAGAAGCCTCGCCCATCGTGGGCGGTTACTGCCTTACTGTCACAGCACGTAATCTTCCGACAGCCCACACTGCCCACAAGTGTTCCACAACAGTAAGTCCCGTTCATAATCGGTTTACATCAATAGCTCCATATTTGTATTAAAATACAGGTAAAACACTATCAAAGTGCTGGAGATGAAGTCGTGCTTAAACATTCAACTGGGAATCTAATCTGAGTAACTGTTCCACAAAGGAAAAGGAGTATAAAATGCTATAGACACTGAAGGGAATAAATTAACAAAAACTGAGACTTGGATTATGTCCAATACACGGTCTTTTTCTTGAAGGAAAATGTGATGTGATCACAATGAGAACATTTAAAGTTGGAACATAGGCCTGTAACCTGCCTAGAGGAGGTTCTGTACTTACATTAGGACTTAAGGGTGTTGCTACATCACTCTGCTAAAACAAAATCCCATGTAAAATCAAGTAACTTTGAATAAGTAACTATATAAACAATAAAGCCTTATGTATGGAATATCCAAAAGAACCTGGGCAAAAAGAACTGGTCTCTGAGATAAGGTAGGAAAGACACAGGTTACCCAATGTTGCTTGTTATACAATTAGTCTCCGTTACTAAATAAAGAAAAACTGAAGAGGGTGTTGAAGTATACCTTTGTGACCTGTTCTAGATAACCTTTCAAGATGATGATGATGATGGTAAAGTTCAACCAATGCCATGGTAGATTCCAAGGCTTTACAAGAGAGCACAGATAGAAGTCAAGATGATAAATCCTTCTTCAAGTTTGTGTTACGTGGTATCAGTGCCAGATTATGATGTCTCATTGGGTCTGTAATTATCCTGTAAAATGGAACCATAGTGGAATAGTCTTCATTACTCACACACCACAGGAGATCAGGACTTATCTTGCTTAGTAGACAAGAGCTCTGCGTGGGTTTTACATTCCAACAGATTCTTTTCAGCCTTTCGTTTCTAATTAACCTTTCCCATCTCTTCAGAAAAAAATTTCTATAATATGCCAAATTTAGTTATTATTTTGAAAAATTTGGTCAAAAGACAGCATGTTGGAAAAATAATAAATATGTTCTCAACCATACAATATGTGTGACATAACAGTCTCGGAAACATAATTAGATTCATTTTAAGTGAACTCATAGACTGACTGTCTTTATGGTGTTTTATGTATGTCTGACTATACTCAATTATATTTACCAATACAATGTGGAAAGAAACTTCATTTTAATTTATCTCTTTATTATTATAAATAAATTCAATTAGTGGCAACTACCTTTCTGTTTCAGCATGAAAACATAGAGGACGTTTCATCCTAGGTAGGCATTTGAGAAGGTGTAGCTGTATGTGCATTCTCCATACACGTCTAAGAGTGCCTCTCCCGAGTAACTGCAACTTTTCCTGTACTCCTCTGCCTTCTAGTCCCAGTTAGGTTTCACAATTTCAATGTCCTGAAAGTTAAATCCCCAGAGGGACTTCTCACAGTACCTCTAATGTGTACAGACAGGCTTGAATTCATCAGAGGGCACAGCAGCAACATGTCTGGGAGGAAAAGGAAAAATGGCATAAATACACACAAATATGTGTAGGAATTGCTCTGGGAACGTAATCATAGCTGTGACTACATGCATGAATCTGTCTATTTATCTATGTATCTTACACAGTAATTAAGCTGTAGATTCTTTGTTGTGTTTTCTACTGATTGGTATAACTGTCCCTAAATCAAGTGCTAAATACTCTGAATTTCATTTCTCTAATACACTGAATCTTGTTCACCACATACAGAATTAAGGTCCAAACACACGTTCATAAATTTCACAGAGTTGTATACCTCATGTTTAATATGACAGTATCTGAGTTTCTTACTAAAGCAGGTAAAAAGCCTAATAAAAGTCAGAAAGATCTTCCCCTTGCTTCCAGGAAGCTCCAGTTTAGACTTGGATTGAGGTTTCAGCCTCTAACAGTCAACAGTCACACACCGCTATTTGCAGTCAGTTACACCACAGTACAAGTTCTCTCCCAGGCATCCTTCGCTTCCCATTTCACATCTATTGTCTGCCAATTATTCTACTTCCCTTCCTGGACAATAAAAGCAGAATTTTTTCTCTCACCTATGCCCTGTACTTCTTTGTAAGACTGAGGAACAATTCAGGCTTTTGAAAGGGAAAGGTTCTGCTCACTGTGATAAAACACATTCAGGCTTTCTATAAACATAACTTGGACAAACTGTAGGTAGAGTTTACCATCATATTAAATCATAAGTTAATTTTGAAATATGTTCTATACTATAAAATAAAGGACCTCTTCAGAAGAGACTCAAATACCATAAAAAAATGCTTCCAAGCTAATTTTCTCCATCCAGTTTCAACAACCTTGACTTTCCAAATAATCACCTTTTTCTTCTCCCTGCCTCTTCAATTGTATGTTGCCTTAAAATAAGTACACAATCTAGCTGACTGGTGGTAACTCTGTTTGGAATACATTTGAAAATGACAGTTCGCTTCAACAATGAACTGTTTTTTAACAGAGCTTTGTGTGCAAGCAATTTTTAAATATGCATAACATGCATTGAGGAAATTCAAAAAGAGAATAGCAACACATGAGAGATGAAGTAAGTAGTTAGTAAATTATGTAAGGATAAAAATTGTGTGTGATTTAAGATGTGACCCATAGCATACCCTACCCTAGAACTACTTTTCCAGTTATTTTCTGAGATTAGTTTAACTCCTCATAACTCAAATTCATGTAATCCAAGAGAGGTTCCTGTCTCAGATAGTCCATATTTAGAAATACCCTCACATATGGGTTTGAGCACAAACATATCACAAGAAACTTTGTATGGCTACAAATATGCTCCTAATATTTAAAGCTGTGCTCTACTCAGTATTTACTACAGCATTTTCACTCTCCCTAAAGAAATCATGAAAGAGCTGGGAAGTGAAAGCCTCTGTGTTGGAGTAGAGATGATTACTGAGGAAGCCCTTACAACTTGTGGAAACATCAGCGCACGACAGCTGGGCCTGTTCTTGAAAGAACTGTATGTTCTGTAATACCTCTTCTTTGAATTCCTCTTTGTGATGCATCTTTTCTCTTTTCAGCTCCCCAACACTCATTTATCAGAAAAACTTATTTTTTCTCATTGACTAATCATGATATTTTCATCTGAAGGAAGATGGTAGGTCCCATTCCAATAAGCAGAAGATTTTTGCAGTCTGGAATAATATTAGCTTTCACTATATTAATTACTATAATATTAATTATAACAATTATAATATTAGCTATTGACTATAATAATATTGTTTGTGGACTATGAGAGACATTTAAGAATATTGTGCCGTTCTAAAATGCACTAGTAATTTAAGTCCTCTAAGCAGCGTCTTAGTATGAGAAAAGGACACAGCAAAGCAAAGCTTCAGTGGCTGCCTCAAACACTGATTGCCTTTGTAAAAGACTCTTAGGTATTGCAGTTTACAGATTTTGTTAACATACAGCAGTGAAACACACTGAGAGCCTACTTACATTAAAGGATTCTACCAATGTGTTTCCGGCCATGAAGAGTAGCTTCCTTAAAGAAAGTAAAGCAAACATGGCAACTTTGGGGGCGGGTCAATATATACATTTCTTGGTGTGAATACAGAGAAAGAGGGAATTCTCCAGGGACAGAAGGCTCATCATACACATGGCAGAAAAGAATAACCTTCCTTGTCCACTAGCAGGTTTATATTTTATTTATCATTTACGTGAATGTCTCCCATCAGTAATGCTGGAGCCACAGACAACATGTCACTATTGCCCCATGGCTGCAGTAACTGTAGTTTCTGCATAGCCCAGGAAGAAGAAAGAGGTGAGGAACAGATTACCACGTAACTGCTGTCCGTGAAATACATGGCTTTTTCCTCCAATAATTTCTACCCTGTCTTGACACAAATGTCTAGCATTGACTAGTCTGGTTCTCAGGTAAAGACATAGCCTCCAAATCACGCAATTGTAAATTACTCCTGAAAACACTAAAATTGAACTGTAAATGGTTGGACAAAGGGCACAATGCATCGCCATTATTACTATTATATGCATTATTATTGCATTTTTATTCATTAGGTGAATCAATCCTGTGATTTCCATGTGCCATACCATCCCCTGTTATTCCACCCAGGCACACACACCCATTCCATGCCATCTCTCATAATTTCTAGTAGATTTACTTTAGACTGGAGTATCTGACAGCCAAAGATGCCAAACACCTCCCTACAACATAATCCACGCTTTGTGTAAACAGGATTTTATAGGACTCTACAGAGAAAGTGCGTTCCCTATCACAGAAAAATGCATCCAGGTAAAGAAAGGAGGCAGAGGAGAAGCTGCAGACTCCTTCCCCAAGCCACCAGTGTTTTTCTTTGTCAGGAAGCCTCTGTTGAGCCAAGACTGGAACCTGAAAAGACCTCCCAAAGACTGTTTCTTTAATTGCTCCAAAGGTCCTATCAAATACTGAGGCGACTTTGTCTCTGGCATCTTGAACAGATGTTGGAATAGAGTCTGTACTACCTCAAAAATATCCTCCCCTAAGGTAAAGGAACAGGCATCATACAGTGATTCTAAACTTCCTGAATACACTAGAAACTATGTGGATTTCTTCCTGTAACTCTTTTATGTTTTGGATTTTATTATAAAGAAACCTGGACTGCATATAAACTTTGTTTACTATACTTTACACAGGATCAATAACATCGCCTAATACGAGGCTTCTTGACTCATTATAAGATCTGGGTTTATATATTTTTTTTTCTGTTTTCTAGTCTGCCCTCTCATCTCCTTCAGCTTTGTCAAACATCTTTGAACTGTAACACACATATTATTTACTATTCCTCAGCACCTATATAAGATACGGGAGAAAAAATGTAGTTCTGGCAGTCTATGCAGAGAATTATTCAAGTATGGAAAAGATGCACTGACGTGACCAATAAAGCAACATGTCAAATTCATTTGCAAAACAATTTGGAAGTCAATATCTTACACTCTTTAAAGTCCAGTATACTAAATCAGTCAATCTTTCGTTTTGATCTTTAAAATTATGCATACTGTAATTGGTTATAGTAATGTGTTCAGAAGTGCTGAGTTGAGGCTATCAGAAAGCTCATTCCCACTCTAGAACTAATCACAATTTTCTGGAAAACAAATGGATGTCTCCCTTTTTTCCTCTGTGAATTTCACAGGAGTATGGTATGAAAGCAAGAAACAGTTAATCCTGAAAAGATTTTGGAAGTGGAACACAGATTGTAACATTCTGTTATGAATTCATAATGAAAGGAGAGACTTCTAAAAGCATGATTTTCTCTTCAACTGCCAATACAATGTTCTAGGGAAATTGGTTCATTTTTCTCTCAGAAAGCAACAGGAAGTTTATGGGAAGAAAACAATCCTGGTTTTCAAATTCTCCAGCATGAGGGATGTGGGGAAAAGCTCAGCAGCAGGAAAAATACTAGAAGTTGGCACTCATAGCTTAAGCAGTTTAGCATATGTAACATTGCCCTTGCAAAGGTACACAAAGTGCTGCCAACTTCTACAGTGGTATTATATGAGAGAACTGAGACTACCAATATCATTCATAAAAGGCTAAAACACAGATTAAAAAGTTTGTTTAAGAATGATAATTACATTTAAAAGGTTCTTGAAATACTTTGAAACTTCAAAATGTCTCAGAAAGCAGACAGTTAGTAAAACTAGACAAGATATTTCAGATTCCTTGTAACACGTACATGAGTAAATAAAGCCATAAATACGATGATTCTGTTAGCAAGTGTTTATCAGTTTCAAATCTGTCATGCACTGAGTGGGACAGACATGTACCTTTAATAAATGCTAATGTGAGAAACCAGGATTTTTTATAACTCATGTTGCTTGCTGACCACGGCTTTTAGGTTTAATACTCAACATAAATAAAAGTGCTTCTGCTACAACCCTACAATTTATCTCAGAGGCAATATTTCATATTTGCAAAGTGTTTAAAACCCAATGACTCTTAACGAACATCTCCATAATTAACTAAAGATTGTTTATCTTTGTTTTACAGAACTGAGTCAGAGAGGAAAAATTACTTGTTCAGGATTTCACAGTTAATCAATAACAGTTAATAAGTTCTAAAATATGTATTAGTGTTCCTCGCTTACTATTCTAAAATAAATGTCTACCAGTATAACCATGATCAATAGCAAACAAAACATCAAAAAAAAAAATACTGCTGCTATACTAGAAGTGAACCTGACAATGTCATTACATGCTTTTTTCCGAAGAACATAGTAAACCAAGCTTGATTAAATAATTATTCCTGTTGGTATCATCATATACCAGTGTAGCAGCAAAAGTGAAATCAAGGGTGAAAAGTCTAAGTTAGTTAAAGAATAGTTTCATTTAACACAAAAAAAAAAAAAAAACCCCAAACACCAAAAAAAACCCCAAGAAACCCCACAACATAAAAAAGCAGAGTCATACATAAAAGCTTTAGCCAGGAAAGGTTAAAACTCAAGACTGCTCATGTTCAACCATGTGTCCTAATCACTGAGCTTCCCTTCCTGTTTTGAACAGCTTAAATTCATATTCTTCAAGACACAATAGAGTTTCAGCTGGGGATATGGCAAGGTACTCTTGCATGCAATGTCTTATATTTGGTGGTTAATAACTGCCCAATTATTTATTGCTTCCTCTTCATGAACAATTTTATTGAAGGTCAGGTCCCACAGAAGCGAGAAAGAAATTTCATGTATCACAAAATACATTTGGTTCCCTAGACAAAGGCTTGATCCTGCAGCCTTTTGTTATGAATGCCCTTATTCATTTTGGAATTGGGTTAAATTCAAGTGAAACTATTTCCAAGAAACATTTAATCACATCACAGTAGCAAAGTGGTGAACGACATCACAGTGAGGATGAAGGGAAAGAAATTACTGTGAGGGTCATTCTAACTGTCTAAATAACCTAGCTCTTTTTTTTTTTTTTTCCTATGCCTCCTTTGGGAAATTTTATTAAAAGGTGAAGTTGACAGATGGCCCTTCCTCACTTCTCCAGGTAACGAATGCTGTTTTATTGACCTTCTTATGACCAATGAGTCAGGCTTGGCTGCCTCTAACACAGGAAACAAATGGGATGTAGTCTATTGAAATTCTACACTTCACTATTTCTGAACTTCTAAAAGTGTAATTTCATACAGCATGCCCTGAGGTTGCTTTTTAAAAAAATTGTTGTCTTCAAATTGTATTTACTAATAATTTGCTTCTCTCACAATCCTTTAGGAAATCCCTGAAATGAGAAATAAATGATAAAGCAGAAAAAGAATGATTGTGAGGCACAGAAACTATCGCTATATCACAGGTTCCTAGAGATATGAAAAAGAAAGACAGGGGAAAAAAAAATCTTCTTTATAGTCCTCAGATTTGTCAAAGGAAATTGTTGAAGAGAACTCTCCTAGAATAAAGATGCAAGAAATCTCCTTAGTCCTTTTGTTTGGCATGCAACAAAACTGAATATGGAAACATAAAGAAAGACTCTAGATCCATGAAGCAACATAACCTCGAACATAACCATGAAGCAGCGTAACCGCAAAGGGATATATTTTCCCGAAACTGCCTGTAAATAATCTACTAACATTAATGAACATTCAGTATAATCACTGAGGAGTAAAATACTGTGTAAAAAGAACTTTTGTCACAAGACGAGCCCAATTCAGAAACAAATAATTTTGATATGTATTAGAAAAAAACAATTTCAAGGTAACTTCTCCTTTACAGGCAGACTTCCCTGACTATTATTGATACAGGTAATGTTTGACTTGATGCTTTGAATTAGGCTCCATTTGTCATCAAGGCCATTTGTAATACCACAATCTCAGCAACAAAGAAAGGATTTATCTAGGATCAAGTATTTTGCTGGTTAAAACTACTTGCTTTTTGTGAGGCTTCATGTATTATTTAAATTACTAGGTTCTATATTTTAAAACTCTTAAGAGATATCTAGTGTATTTATTTCTAACTACAAAAATAGGCAATGTTAAGTGACCACCTTTAAAAGACTGAAGTAGTCAAGTTTTCCTGAAATAAATTTTAATTACTTTTTTTAAGATGAAGTAGCAAAATATTAATTATATTTATCATCCTTTGGCAATTGTTACTGCTGGCAAATGTGTGAGGGCTATTTTCAGTGGGAAAGTAAAGGAGAATAAATATGCATATGGAAACCCATTTTTCTGAGGATGTACGTGCATGATTTTGCTTATATGCATGTGTAGGCAGGACATACCACATTTCATCTTGAAACTGATGTACAAACTTAAAACTCTTACATTTCCAATATTTGAGATAGTACTTTCCTTTTCATTTATTTACACTTTTGTCATATTTATCAGTAGGAAATAAAGAAGAATGCTTTATTGAGCCCAATGAGGTCTTTTCTGGTTCATCTAAAAATTTGTGTTCTTAGGATCTACTTTAGACAAACATCTGAAACCACAGAATTGTCATTCTTTCTTTCTCCAAATAGAAAATTAGCAGTTGAAATTCCAAAATAATGAAAGCAAACAAAAGCAATTTTAAAATGTCCCTTTAAATCCATCTCAATTCTCAACTTTTAACTCTGAATTTTGCATATTCAAAATTATAGCAGTTTAGTGGCATCCATAGGTTGTATCCACATGACAAAGTTAGATTCCCTCCTACAAAAACTCAGCAGACACCTTATATTGTGACTGACAAACCTAGTAAGTGAAAACTCTTGAAGGTACTCGCCATAAACATCATCATCATCATGGCTTGGCTTCGCGAACGAAGATCTGGGAAGGTCTTTTCCCACGCTCACTGCAAGCGATGAGTGCACCCTTCGGGACTGCGTGGTGGATTTTGTAGGTGAGGCACCAGCGTGCACGGAACTGGCTCCACCCTTTACACCTGAGGTTCATCTGCCAGGGCCTAGCGAGCTTGGACGGTGACAGCAAAGTCCTCAGGTCGTAGGTTTGGTTAGAGTATCCTTCTCTTAGATGATGGATGCCTTACAGGGCTAAACGAGCTCCATCTGCCCGGGTTTGGAGTCAGAGTTGTCCTTCTCCTAGGATGGTTGCCCCCCTAGGATGGTTGCTAGTGAGCCCATCCTGCCTGTGGACACACTTTGTCTGACCCTTCAGTTGAGACCTGTCTGGCACCGGAGGCACATGCCACCACCAGCACAGCTCTCAACCTCACAAGGGCATGCAAGCTCCTTCCCCACGGCAAGGGGGTGCCCGTGAAAGAGTTGCTGCTCTACCTCCAGGCATCACAGACCCGGGCACGGGGCGGCCGGGGCCTGCCAAGAATGGAAGTCCTGGTGTGATTTCCCCAACACAGGGTGGAGCAAGCAGAAATAACAAGGACCCAGAAGCATATGTCTGCTCTAAGAATACTCCCACCCAGGCACAGCTACCAGGTACACTCAAATGCTGAGAATATCAACTGTGGATCAAAGGCACAGCTACAGAATTTCTTATACTGAAGTAGAATTTCAAATGGAAAACCAAGCCATGCAAAACCAGAATCAACTCCCTCTAAAAGAATAAAAGGTTACAACAATATCATCAAATTAAAAAGACCTAAATAGGCCTAAATACCAGCACACGATCATTCACATTATTGTTACACAGCCCCAGGCACAGTTTTCACCCAGGCCAAACAGCAGTCTCCAAACTGTGTCTCCACACATCTTAGCAGGTACTCTCAATGCAGTCACGCTGCTTTGGAGGTGGAAGACAGCTTAGCTTTATGGAGGAAGCCATACTGTACCAGCTGGTCTCAAAGCCAGAGACCAGCTTCAGAAACTGTTTTCTGGCACATTTTAATGTACTAATATAGTGGCAATCAGAGGTAATAAGAACACTGAGGAATTATGAGACAGAGAAGTACTGGTATCCATTGTTTCCTCTTTGCAAGTCATCCTTAATTAAAAAACAAAGGCTATTTAATTAAAGTTTCGATGATCTGCACAGTAAATCTTTAAGATAGTTTTCAGCCTTGATGTTTGCTACTTCAGATTTTAAAAAGTTGACTGGCCGGCTTCCTTTCCTTTCAAAGTAAAAGGGATGAAAGAATCCATAGTGAAATCACGCAAGAGATGTATCTTTTTTCTAATCAAGTGCAACTCCATCCTGGATTTTTTACATCAAAGCAGTCATCTTAAGCTACTCAGAAATCAGTTGGAGCAGAAAGAAGAGGAATAATATTATTTCTATAAAACTCCTACTTAATTAACAAATTCACAATAGTTTTCAATACTTAAGATTTTTTCTTTAAGTACAGCATCTCAGCAGACCAGAATATATTAAGCAAGGCTTGCAAGGCTTGAGAAAAGGAATGTGATTTTATAGCTACAAGTATGTCTTGCAAGTGCCCTGAGCAGATGCTCCTTGATGTCTATATTCTCCGTATGTTCCCCGGGATAGGACCTGGACACTGCTCTGTGGGAGCTCTGCCTGCAAGACACGACCTGTCAGCAAAACACGAAACGACAGCAGCAAACACACGGCCGCTTTGGCAGGTAATGCTTATGCTTTGGATGACCAGGGACATGTCATAATACTTCTTGGTCAAGTGAGCAGATCCATCCAGGCAACTGCAAAAACACGACTAGACAGCTGGGTAACTGCTGTTCTCTGAGCCCCTGGACTACGAGTAGCAGCACAGCCTTCAGCAGAAACAGCCAGCTTACAGGTACAATATTAAATCTAACCTCTCCTTCCACTTGTTTGATTTAAGAAAACTTCATTGCAACCAAACTGCTTCAGAATTACAGTACACTGCCCTATTTTCCTCATATCATAATATATCATAGAGTTTAGTGTGATAATTATGCGGGTTCCCGAAGTATTCCCAGTTTAAAAGTGGAATGAACAGTGCTGTTAGTTCAGCAAAACAGTACGTGGTAAAAGCGTTAAAAGTGTTTCCTCTGCTTAATTCATTATCAATATATATTTTATGCTTTTATTTACCAAAGCACTGTTAAGAGTGAATGACCATTGGTATTCCTCATAATTTCTTTTCTCCAATAGTAATACACTATATCATGCATGATAAAGAAAATACTTTTTGACATGGCAAAAGTCATCTAGGAACTAAACAAATTCTTTCATAGAAAATTGTAACATCGCACGCACAAAAAACCCCCATTGTCAGCTACATAATTAACTATCTAATTGGAAGTCTCAGTCAAGAAACAAATTCATTTTTATGTTTGTGCAAAAGAGAAACAAGTCCACGTGAATCATTAAAACACAGTATGATATAGAACTGCTTGATTCTAGGCGATGTTGACCATAAATCAACAGAAGTAATCTTATTCATATACATTCAGTGTGGTTGAATTCAGTGGATACAATATTTCAATGTAGGATACCCAGGATTTTTAAGCAAGTATTCTAAATGAAACAGATCTGTTTCCTTTGCATTCTGTTGAATTCCAGGAAAGATAGATAACTACAATCAATAAAGTAAGATTAGCTCTGTTCAATACTGAGAAATTTACAATACCAGTGTCCAGAAGATTAATATCTGGAGATTAGTCCATCAGTATGACAAAACTGAAGTACCAGATGCCAAGCGCTAAAATAAGGAGAGCAGTGTGCTCTCTGCATTACTGCTTCTGTTAATATTGATTCTTGGGAATGACAAACGTCCACAGATTCATTTAGGTTCATCACATATGGGAACTAACAAAGCATTTATTAACATGCCTATCTGTGTGAATAGCTGAGTACATTTTGTCAGTCACAATTTTGCACTCTGTACCGTTCAAAAAGTCTGCCCATTTTCCAACCATTTTCAAAAGCAATTCCCCACATTCTGTTTATAGAATATACAAGCTATACTTATCTAAGAACTGTACAAACCAGACAGCAAACATATTTGCCTATCTTTCCATGACTAAGCTAGCAGATAAGTTTTTCCTTAATTACAAAAATGCTTTGCCAATTCCTGTGCTCCACCTTAAGCAAAGGTGTTTATTTAAATAATATAAAACTAAAAAAATGTATCATTAGTCTTCATGATATTGCTTCCTTTTTTCAGCTGAAATGGAAATAAATTACAAAAATGTATATAGAAAAGAAAGAGATAAAATGGGAATTATCCACTTTCTCAATAAAATTCTTATCTGGTTTACAAGCTACTAAGCCATTCTCAGTTTAAATAATACTTCACACCAGTGCCTTCCATTTCCAGCTCTTAAATCTACCTATGTACCAGAGATACAGAAAGTGGGTTTGCTTCTTTTCATCTACCATTTTACTTTCTCCAGGGGAAAAAAAAAAAAAAGTGCAGGGTTTTTGTTAATATTAGTGTCTAAATAATTATATAGATACTGCCCTTCCTGTCTTTTGAAAGTTGATTGCCTCAGTGTACTGTGTTAATGCTTACTAGAACAACCTGTAGTCAATAAGTATTTGATTAGAACTGAACAAAAAGTGATAAACAACTTTAGGAAAACCCTCTTAGGCACCAAAAGGTTATTGAAATACTCAACAAGAAGCCATTTTACTGAAACACCCTCCACAGCATGTGTTTCATATGGTGCCCTATGCAATCTGTATAACTTAAGAAAATATGATTCAAAATAAACATAATTAAAAAAAATATTCTGTATTTACTAACAAATACGACCGATAGCTACTCTGCACAGAACTATTTGTTTCATGAAAACATCTGTATTTATATTGCTTACCGTTTTGCAAGTTTTTTTATTGTGTGAGGCGTTTAAGCAACAAGGTATTACATAGCTTCTGAGTAATGGTATACTTGCATACATAATACATGAAGCACCCCTTCTGCAGACATTATCCACATGAACATACTTTAGTCATGTAAATAAGTCCCACTGGAGTTCAGATAAATAATGCTTAATATCATAAGAACAGCAAGAAAAGGTTTAGAGGGAACATGGCAATTTTATTCAAGTATTAAATAAACATCCAGTCACATTAGAACTACAAAAACTTACCAAATCTGTTTAATACTTACCTAGGGATCTACAGACAGACAGCTAGCACAGATAACAAATAAAATGTTACTGATATATTGACTGGCCTTCTACTCCCTCTCCCGAAACCTTTTAAGTCTTCAGCCTCACTGTTTGTCACACGCAGACAATCCAGGACTTTGACTTAAATAGGAAATGTAAATATCAAATCCCTTTAGAAATAATATTAATTTCATATCATAATTTGAATATAGTGCTGCTAATGCACATCGTGTTTAAAAAGCCATAGTATTTGAGTGGTTTCAGACAATGTAAAGTAATTCAGGATCTTTCAAAGTATGAAACTTAACAGCGTTGTTTCTTGCTGTTCTCCAGCAGGTTAAATCTGCATGCAGGCAGTTGGAAGGATTTGGTTTTTTCCAAATACTCTTCTCCTTTTTCTTTTTTTCTTCTAATGATTGCAGTGTTATCAATTTACATTTTTGAAGTTTTAAAAAAAATATTAGTTAACAAAATTATTAATCCATACTGACGTGACTTCTGGCAGAGGGGCCATGTTGCTAACTTTTATTGGAGTCTCAGTGCTCTAAAAAAGGCAAGAACTGTGCAAGTATACCAGACTTCATTTTTGCGAAGCATGGATTTTAATGCACGTAGTCTTAATACTTCTGCTTTAGTTTAAATAAAGCTTTAAATTATCCCTTTGAAGCAATCAAAACATAAGCACAGATTTAAGTGTTCTGTTGAGTCAGCAGCTGTTCAACTGCGCATAGTTTTCTCTGTTACAATCCGACAATGATATCTTCTCGCAAAGATAATTACGGTATTTACTGAATAAACAGTATGTAGAATACTAGTCATCCTGATTATTACACATCTCTAGTAATAAGAACTACTGTACTGTGAAACTATCCTCCCTTTTCTGATTTCCGTACAAGACTAACACCGTCATTTTTTCAGTCACTGCACTGCAGAAGTGGTTTCACACTGAAGGCAGAGGGCTATTCTTTTTCTCCCAGCGTAAAGGCGGATATGACAGTGCATGTGCTTGACTTTAAAGAGCATGAGGAGAAGCAGACAAGCCAAGAAGAGCAGTTTTAAATGTACATCTTTATACAGAGTTAGGCTGTTGACGAGAAGTCCTGAGGGGAAAGTTCAACCCCCTTTGCTTACTCAAATTCAGCTTCAACATCTAGGTCCACCCATCCCCTGCTCCAGAAGGACCTAAAATTTCCCAAAGACCAGATAAACAAAATTAAGCATTTACCTGGAAATTTCTGTCATTTCATGTCATATATTTGACTATGTAAACAATCCATTAAATAGTTCTTTAAAGAGAGACATGAGACTGGGAAACAACACATGTATCTGCTGTGGTCAGTATAATAAATACTGCATATATTAAATGGTAGAGCGATGTTTGAATGAATTGACAGAACTTGTTTAAACTTTTTCTGGAGAAAAAACATTTACTTACAAGACAGGTGTTTCAGGAAAGCACCCGTTGCAGATACTGTGTTAATAAAACTGTAGTTGTAAAAAGAAACACTGAATCAGCTTTTCTGGGTTATAGAAACCTGCTTTATTTACAGAGATCTGTCACAATGGCTAAGTGGCATTTTAGGTGACCACAAATACTCTGACAAAATATTTTAGAGACAGAAATCAGAATTAAAATATGTGGCTCAATCTACTCATACACAAGCTGTTGTATAAATATGAACAAACAGAGGAAGGGGCTTTTTGATGAAGACAACTTCTGGGTAGTTTACAGTTTTCTTAAAAGTAGAACAGTTTGACTATCAAATGTGATTGAAGTTACTTCTCATATTTCTAGTGTAAGAGATCTCTAGTGTTGTGTTTGACATAATTTTATTAAATACTTTGTATATATACTTTGTATATTCAAGAGTAGCACTGAGAAATACTGCAGATTTACATTCTCAGCTGTTTACCATTTCACTTAACATTACTTGACATAATTTTTATTCAAGGAGGATGAGTGCTGCCCTTGAGTAAAATTCCAATCTACGTTAAGTTTACGGTAGCAGAAAAAAGCAAGTGTGTACATATATATATATAAAGCAAGTATAATAATAAATTTTATTGAATGTCCTGTTTCTTTGAAAATTAAAAGAAAACAGGTTATCAGATTATTGACTTATCTGAGCATCAAGGTATTTTTTAGGTTTTTTTAGGGTTTATTTTCTGAAGGTAACTGGTATTTCATCTGCTATTTTTACTTTACTTTCTGGAGATTTATGCCATGATAGTCAAATACGGGGCCAAATATCACAAAGTTCACGTAATATTCAAAGTCCTAACTGACAAGAAATATCTCTGAAGTGGGATAATGAATTGAGCACTGTTGTTTATTTTACTTAATGTGGTTTTTCTTACCTTATTTTTGATTAGCAAAGCTTTTTTTTTTTCCTGCTTATATGAGGAATGGCATTATATTTTTCTGTTTTAAAAAATGAGAACTAATAAGATTCTAACATATCTATTTGATTCATAGAATGGAGGCTTTAAGAAAAATAACAGATAGCATTCAACTCACAACCTGTCCATAAGATCTGGAGCACTACATCTGTAATAAGATACAAAATGTATTCTAATCACAGAGGAAATAATCACCCACTGGGATTCAGCTTTTACCACCAGAAAGAATGCTATTATAAAAATAGGTAGTGCTGAGCCAATTATATCATAAAGCACACTTGGCTCATTTTCATATAGATTTTCACATTAAAATAAGCACTAGTTTCAGTGTCTTGATATATGCAGTCATTTGCTACTTCTTCATGGTACGTGCCACACATTATCAAGCACCACATAGGTCTTTTGATTTGCTCAAGAGGCTGACTTATAGGAAAGGATCACAAAAGTAAGAATGAGAAGTCAGTAATACTTTTATCTCAATATGAAACATGAAAGGTCATGAAATATATATCATCACAGACGTAAACCAGGAGAACCTCTCTGAACTTGATTTCCAATAGAAAAGATGTCCTATGCTGCTTGCTAAATTGATGGCTAGGAAAAGACAAAATCTATTTAAAATTCATGTCCTGCACAGTCAATCAAGTCTTAAGCAATATCTTCTTTTTTTAGGCACAAAAGGAATTTTAAGGGCATCACTGGAGTATGAATTTAATTTTTCCTTGGCTTAGATATCCCAACAGGTTCCAGAATTGAACTATGCAGTACAAAACATATACGTATATATGAACATTCATCTGTCTTATGTGTTACAAATCTGAATCTCTGAGAGACTGAATAAATGGATCCTTTTTCAGCATCTCATTTTCCTTTCTAGCTTGGCTTGTATCGCACACTTAATGTTCACTCACTTGTAATACAGCTTATATTTATTAGACAGTATTATTAATACATTTTTTAAAATATCAGTATATCAAGAAGAGCCTGAACTGTTTTGAAAACAACCTTATGAAAGGATCACACATATTTCTCTGTAACAATAAAAAAGGAAGGCATACCTGTTGGATGAAGCAGTTAAAACGAAACAAATGTCAGGCCGTGTTTGGCAGATTGAGTTATAAACCAGACTAATACAGAAGCCTGAACAACAGCCATTCTGTTCCCTTTTCTTAGGTTCCTTTAATAAAATATGTGTAAATTCCATCAGTTAACAAGCCTCTGTGCAGAACAGGTCACTCTGCAGTACACTTGGAACTGGATGCATTTCACCGATCTTTCAGAGAAGTAGCATTTATGATTCTAGCTATGAACCACATCACATGGCTCTTGAAGCTTCATTACTGTTTGGTTTTTCCTTTCTCCGCATGTGTGTGAAGGCCAAAATGTATGCCACTTCTTGAGTCCATTCTAAAGGCATCACTTGAGCACAATCCTCAAGTAGGTGAGATGATCACCTGTCCCTTTTACACAACTCTTGTACTACTTCCTGTTCATCTTATCTTGAGAGCTTGTGTACTTATAAATACATATATGCGTCCATACAAATACATAACTACCTACTGCACACACACTTACAGTTAACAGCAAATAGAATGACATCTGTTCCAGTTATGAGGTTCAGCCAGATTTGTTTAGCCTTTACTTAGAAGTTACATTCCATTCTGTGATTACAAGGAGAATGTAATCACTGCATCACATCCTCAGAAACAGAAGAAAGATACAGTATATAGTGAAGAGTTTAATAAGTAAAAATTAAGAAAAACTTTGATAAACTCGTTTAAGATCATAGTGTATAGAAGATACAGTGACGAAACTAGCATTTTAACTAGAGAATTAATTCTGATTATAGTTAAAAGACTGTAACTTCACAGAAATTAGACTAAAACCTGGTTTGAATAGAAGACAGTTGGCCCACCATAGATTTGGCTTTTCGTTGGTTTGTTGCTACCAAAGTACAGCTTAAATATCACACTTTAATCCAATAGCTATTTAAATAGCATATTACACTTAAAAAAAAGCCAATAGATATCTAAAAGGAGAAACATCTGTTTAATTAAATTGCAATAGTTAAATATGCTGCCTTTTATTGATTTATTGAAGATTCGCCAGCTAAAGTACTATTGTAGTATCAGTGCTCATGGTTTTTTTGCACTCTTTAAAAAAATAGACAATGGGAGTAGGATGGGTTTATGAAAGAAAAAATCAGCAATCTACAATTTTTATTAAATAATTTTGAAGAGTTATTTTACTGTAGCTACTTCACATCAGCTAAGTCTTTCCTTGCATATGGAATGTCTGCCTGTGCAAGGTGGGCCAAGGGGAGGGGAGCGCTGCTGCGGCACACTCTCTCTGGTGCTCCTACGAAGAGGGCTCTTCACAGACCTGAGAAAACAGTTTCATCATCATTACAGGCTTTTGCAGATATTTACTGCAGACTAATTCTATGCTAGTTTGGTGGACCAACTACTTATGAATACCTGAACAGCAGATTAATCGTTATAGCGTCTGAAAATGGTTTATATGATTTAGGACTGCTCCAAAAGGCAAAGGAAAGCTCTATACAGATGGGCAATAGAGAATCACCTCGGGAGTGAAGTTCTGATCCAAACTAAAATGTTCACATGTGTATTATGTACCTTTTCAAAGCATAGTGGTATACAGCATAGAAGATAAAAAGTAGCTGAACTAATATATTTTTAAAATACCTGATCTCTTTTTCTACCATGCGCCTCCCAAGCCCAACAAAACTGGCTAGTGGACCTCACTGAAAAGCAGTATGAGATTTTCAACACATATCATGTGTTACATGCTTTACCTCTACAGATTATTTAACAGGGGTTAACAGAGGTCTTTCTGCAGAGGTCTGAATTCGACACAACTATTCACAAGTCCTCTTGAAACTGTGCTTTGTGTTCAACTGCAATTAGACACATCATGAAATTAATTTGTCTGTAATACTGTTAAAAATATGCAAACATCCTTACAAGTCTGGTTTAGATCCTTCAGTTATGGGGATAATATTCAAATGTCATCCATGTAATTTTTTTTTATTTAAGTACCCAGATCTTTTAAATGCAAATAAAGGAAGCAGTTCAAAAATACTCTATCGCATCATCTTATTTTTGAGGAATCTGCATAAGTTTTCACCTTCTGCAGGAAAGAAAACAGCCTTATTCTAAGTGATAAATGCACAAGTAGAACGTTGTCTATTCTTCATCCATATGATAACATTTTTCACACACTTGCCCTTTAAATGTCTGGGTGGAAACAGAATTACTTAATTGAAGACGAATGGAAATCATTGTTGTTCACCTCTGAAAAGAGATATGATAATTCTGGACACAAAAATGAAAAGGGCAAAATATGCCCATTAGATTTTCATGCAGGAGTTTTCCTATACTGGGAAGTGTTTGGGGATGAGATGTCATACTGATTCCATCAACTGATACACTCTGTGGCACAATGAACTACTTGGGCATGAAGATGCTAAGTAGGATCCATATGGTACACAGGCCATGTACTGATTCTCTCAGAAATTAATCTCATCTCATTGAAAGGGTGGATAAAGTCTGCAATTTGGCTGCTTGAAAGCAAAAGAACTAGACGTTTCCACACTGTCTCATGGAGAATTATTAGGGAGTAACCTGACCACTTGGACTACTGCAGTTCCCTCTGCCAAATGTTACCTCCTGGATCACAGACATATTGTCTTTAGGCTTTTTGAAGTGTACAGGTCATGCCTATGCAGCACTTCAGCGTGAATGCTCCATAGCATAACAGCTATCCCATACTGCTTAACATCCAAAAAATCCCACAAGTTCCTTTAAAATCATCATTTCGCTTATTTGCACATCACACTCCACTGTCACGTGGGCAAGTAATTAATTCTTTCCATGGAATTCTACCTGTAGATTTTTTTCAATGAAAAGGACTAGAAAACCCTTTCTGTCTCCCAAGCTGGGCCAGAGGGCATCATAAACTAGAAACTCCTCCATAATCCTCCACAGATCCCAGGTCGGATTCCCAGCAGTTCTATTTCTTGCGATTGAGCTTGCCAGAGTTCTGCTAATCAGAGAGGTACCTATGGAAGTGAAGATAGCAAACATATATACTCTTACTGGTACCCAGAGATGCACAATCAAGAGTTGTCCAGATCTGATCTCAGGAGACATGAGCAGTCTAAGGTCAGATATGTGTGTCTGGATGACTTGGACATACTCACTCTTTATCTCAACTTAATTCCTTGGGGAAAAAAGCTCTTATCACAACGTCATATAGCTATTGTGTCCACCAAGGACATGAGTGAGCAATGCCTTCTCAGCAGATGACAACCTGACCTGCAGATGAAAGGGTTAGAACAAGAAGGAGCAAGAGGAGTTGCAAGGTGAAGCTTGGTGCGGCTGACTGACTGTTGCATGCGACATCTTGCTGTTGATGCTTCCCTGGCATGTCTTAAAGTTTACTCTGACTACATAATCATCACTTTTCCTACTGTGAAGATTTCTTCAAATCTTTTTTGAAGATACATTAGTTTTAAAGAATTACCCATATGCTTTGCAGAGAGACTCTTTCATTTATAGTGACATTTCTACAGTAATTGTTACGTTTAGAACAGAAAATAGGCAGCTTAACTGATTAGGCGTTAATAGTTCCTACATACACTTTATCTGAAGTGACTAGGCTGTTCCTGCTCTCACCTGTGTTTTCACTCATCCAGATTTGTACTGAGCTTGTTAAATATATTGCTTTAGCAATTTGATAGGAAAAACCCTGAACTTGCAGTTTAATACATGTAAAGAATTCGGATACAGGTGCATAATTTAGGAGGTAAAATTCTGGCAAACTCAAATGATACTGTCACTTTCTAGCTAAGAAACACATTGGAAATGGATCATTTCATAACAGTCCTCTCCTACAGTAGTCCTGTCTATATCAAAAAACTATCAAAAAAGTTACCAAGCCACTATGAAGTAAAAATCCGAAGGACCTCAGTAGCTTATGTGATGCTGGTATTTAAATTATGCTAAATTAGCCTCCGGAGTGTAAGTTGTCTTCTAAGAAGCAGCTTTATACTTTTAAAAAGAGGCCACAGAAGTAAATATCATCGTAACACACTGCAAGCTTTTCAGTGTATAATCAGTCAGAAGAAAAGCACTATCAATGTGACTTAAATCTTTCATACTGACAATACTTAATACCATTAGGATTCATTTGTAGTATTTATAGAGGATGACATAATTCCTAAGAACTATAAAAAGCTCCAAGAACTTCTTATGCCAATAGAAATTATGCTTCCTTTCTTTGGTTCAGATATAACTACCGCAGTCTTTCCATACTAAAAATAGAAGCAGACAATAAATGTTTGGAAAAATCAGTATAAAATTTAAAATTAATCATGAACACATAGATGGATGTAATCAGGGTTTCACTGGTCAAGTGAGCATACTAGTAACTGCTTGCTGATACAAGTAGACAGAAATATTAGTAAAGAGATAATAAGTGGTTTGAACATACAGGTAAGGGATGACATGGTACCTAGGAAACTGTGGGAGTAAGTAACATTCAGAACACTCCCAGGTGTAAACAGGAAGGCAGCAAACCAGGCTGTTATCCACGTGCTGCAGTCACTTACCTGCTTACTGAGTCATGAACCAGGAATTCCTACCCAATGACCATGAATCTCAGCTTCCTCATTATAATATCTTGTGTCATCATCTGCGAGTTTGAAGGAATAAACTCAACAGAGGACACTTGTAAACCCACCTCCATGAGGTCTAAAATAGGGAAAAATAAAAGTTTAGCACTAATCTAATTACTCTGTTTGGCTAACATAGACCTCTACATATTCAGTGAAGTTCTGATAGTGCCTTATGTTCAGCTTTTTTACTACATCTTGACATTGTTCATGATGTAAATTTTTTTTAGTCATTTCCTATAACTATTATTTGTATTACTTTTAATTACAATATATCCTTTAAACTATTACACCTCCATGAACATAGAGAAATCCCCTCAACAGCAAACTAAAGTGTTCTGTATCTGACCTTATAAATTTCCATATAGTTACTTACGTATTCAAAACTTAAATATTTATTGTGCAAGACAGAGAGCAAAGATAAACTGTAGTACTGCAAATGCTGAGAAGCATGTGAGTATCACCCAAATCACGTGAGTATTTCAACTCTTTTCTCAACAAAAACTGTGTAATCCAACTGACTCCAATGCTTTCCAGGTACAACTGCTTATATTGTGAAATCAATGCAGAGATGAGCTATTTTTAAACTGCACGAATGCTATGCTGTATTACTGGTTACATATTACACAGACCTTCACAATTTATCTTGTTACTGTACAGATTAATTTCCAAGCTCACTGGCATTCTGGTTTTGGGGTGAGGGGGGAGGGTGTTGTTTGGTTTGTTGTTGTTTGTTTAGCTCATGTTTTGTTTTATTTACATTGCATTAGGACCATATCTTTTTTGAAGTTCACTTGAAGTTCACTTTCCTAATGTAGATAAATTAATGAAAGAATTTGAACTTTAGAGCTATATATGGTCAAGCATAATAATTACTTCATTAAAAATCAAGTTCTAACTTGAAAGACATTAATCATTAATACAGTGAAGTATTAGAAATGAACCTTGAGATAGTACAGTGTTAGCTTCTTGCAGACACATTAAAAACATTCTCTCTTTCATTAACTTAAAACACAAATCCACGTAACATTTATGCTGTTAAGTCAACATATATTAAAATATTTATGGACATTATTTGGAAAGTAAGATGATTAATATGTAAGCATTGTGTCTTAATTTATGTCTTTGCCATCCAGCTTACTGCTAACACAAAAATAATGTACAGAAATAATAAAGAGACATTTTGTGAGGACTGTCTCAAAATAGGCCTGTTGCTATTTTGAGCCACAGATGTCTCAAAAGAAAGTAAAAAGATGATGCTGAACAGTAGCAATGAGTGAGGGTGAAGTGTTCAGAACACAGGAAGAAGGAAATTATATTCCTTTCTCCTTCCCTTCTGCAGAATATTCCTGTTTTAAATTACTTTAAACACTTTGGTTTCTGCTGCCTAATAAATCTCCACTAAGGAAATAAATAGAGTCTTCAATCCAAATTGTGCGTTTAATTTGGACTTCTCTGGGAAGTAAATATGGTTAATGGAGAAATAATATTTTTTTAAAAAAATCAGATAGAATGCACTAGAAAATATCAATCTTTACATTAAATGGTCTTAGTAAAGAAGTAACAACAGTATATTGACATTAAAAAAGTCTTAACCCAGCCCTAAGTCAGAAGCATTAACTGACTTATTTCAATACATACATTTATTTCCTGCACTTTTCCCTGAGTTTGCTGGGTTAAAGACCGTGGTGAGTTTGCACCATCGTAAAGTGTGACCAAGACTGTGTTCTTCAGAGATCACTGAAGAGTCAGTAGATTTTAAGATATATAAGAATTTCTGACCTTGGTTAGATTCATTTCAGAAGCTCCCTTTAACTCCTTTTGAAAGGGTCTGCTTTATTGTGCAATAACAGTTGAGGTGAAAGGTTCTTTATAAGTTTCCAGTGCCTTGATACATCCATCCCTTCCTCTATTACTTATTTTCTACCTTTCCTTAGCGAATTTACTGTTCATTAAAGTACAAGACTAACAGCACTGGCTGAGCTAAACAGAGTATCCAAGCTGCGCATGCTTCTTACTCCAACTCTACTGATTCTTTCTTTTCTCCTGACCTGCAAACTACCTTGTTATTCTAGTCCTTGGCCTCTCTTCTGGAGTAACTGTCAATTGTACCACATTTGCAGTGGTTTTTATCAGCTGTGAGAAAATTCAAAACTAATTTCTGCGGACAAGTTGTTAAGGGTCGAGGGACCGAGGTACCCACTCCTCGAAGCCAATTATACTCCTACGGAGCAGGAGATACTGGCTGCCTACAAGAAGGAGACACAGTCCTTCCTGGGACTCACAGGCTTCTGGCGAATGCACATTCTTGAGTATAGCCAGATAGTCAAGCCTCTCTATACTGTTACCCAAAACAAGGAAGTTTTAGCTCAAACCAGGACAAAAGTCTCCTGTGCAGAATGAGAATTTTTTTAATAGGGTCCAAAAACTTGGGAAATTCTAGGAAACTCTCATGAATTTTTCATTCAAATTGCAGATTTCTTCTACAATTTAAAAAAACAAAACACCAAAATTAAAAACATTTACATTTTTAAAAGTATCTTTTAAAGGAAATACAGGCCTTTTATGATAGTTCCTTTTTTTTTCTAGAGCTTGCTAAACAACTAAATTGTTCAAGAGTAATTACAACAGCTATGCTTAATTCTCCAAGCTTTCAGTCAGTAGCACACTGATAGCCGTTTATGCATATTTGTATAGCATGCACATTGAAGAAAAGGTTCCTTTTTTTCGTATGTATGAACAAGAATGGATTTACCTACAATAAAGGAAATCAGATGCCATAGAACAGAAATATTAAAATAAATCTCCTATCCATCTTGTTCTGCCCATCCAGCTATGTCTGGAGTAATAGGGTTCTATTCTTGAAGTCATGCCATCCAAAACTCCGCAAAGTTTTCAACTCTCGTTATCTGGGTGCAGTGTTGGCAACCCATGTTTCCAGACAAGAACATTGTTTAGGCTTATCTTTGTCTCTTCTACCCACCAGGCCAGATTCAGGAGAATATGTGCCTCTTCATGTCTGCAACCCAGCCAAGAAGGTATGTGTCCTAAGGCACAAGACAGGTTGCCTGGGTCTTTGTCACTTGATAAATCAAGAAAGCTCTCCCACTCACATCAGGATCATAACCACCAATACACTTACAGGCATAATCCTTCTTTGGAAGACATCTGAACTGTCATGCTCCCAAAGATGTTCAGCCAGCCCTTGATTTCAAAATTCAGATGAGAAGAATGAAAACAAATGAAACAATTAAGCTCTTGGGATAATTCTTATCAGGCTAGCTCAATAAAAAATTTGCATCTAATGCTATCCTAGCAAATCAATGTCTCTAAACCATGCAGAAAATTCTTTCTTGCACACACTTTATCATAATTATGAAGTATGGGCTGAATAAACAGACAGGTGAACTGAAAATAGGCTCCATGGCTGCACTCAGAGTGTTGTGATCAACTGTGCAAACTCAGCCAGTGATTAGTGGTATACCCAGGGTGTCAATACTGGATCCAGTCCTGTTTTGCATCTTAATTAATGTCCTGGGTAATGGGGCAGAGTCTACCCACAGTAAGTTTGCAGATGACTCGAAATTGGGAGGAGTGGCTCATGTGCCAGTGGGTCATGGTGCCATCTAAATGGACTGCAACAGGCTGGAGAAATGCGCTGACAGAAACCTCATGAAGCTCAGAAGAAGTGCAAAGTCCTACATCTGGGCAGGAACAACCCCACGCACCTGTACATGCTGGGATCCACACAGCTGCAAAGCAGCTTGGCAGAAAAGGACCTGAGGCTCCTGGTACACACTAGGTTGAACATGAGCCGGCAATGTGCTCTTGGGGAAGAGAAGGAGAATGGTAGGCATTGGCTAAGTATTGCCAGCAGATTGAGGAGGTAGTCCTTTCCCTTTATTCTGCACTGTGGAGGCAATACAAACAGTTCTGGATCCAGTTCTAGGCACTGCAATAGAAGATAGACATGGACATACTGGAGACAGTCCAGCAAAGAGCCATTAAGTTGGCTAAGAGACTGGAGCATCTTTCCTGTAAGAAAAAGCTGAGAGAGCTGGGACTGTCTGTCTGTAGAAGAGAAGGCTTGGGGGTATGTTACCAATGTGGAATTGGTCAGGGTGGAAAGAGGATGGAGCCAGACTCTTTTCAACAGCGCCCAGTAACAAAACCAGAGGAAATGGGTACAAACTGAAACACAGAAGGTTTCCTCTGAATATCAGGAAACACTTCTTACTGTGGGGGTGACTGAGCACAGCACAGGTTGCCCAGAGAGGTAGTCAAGTCTCTCTTTCTAGAGATATTCAAAACCCCTCTAGACATGGTCTTGGGCAAGTGGTTCTGGGTGGCTCTGCCTGAGCAAAGGGTTGGACCAGGTGACCTTCAGAGGTCCCTTCCAACAAGACAGTAGACTGGCATCTGGTTTCTGAGTTGGAGACTCATTCTCTTGAGTTAGGCTGCGTGTATCTGACTTCCCTTACATCTACACTGTGCTCAGGGCCCCTGCTGGTTTGTAACTCACTAGTTCAAAATTGGAGTGGTTTAAACTTTCTTAGGCACATCACCAGGACTATTGAGGTTTGGTCAACACTGTCTTAAACCACAACTGAAGCAAGCTCTTTGTGGATGCATTCTCACATCACATTGCTATCATACAGTACAGAAAGATTTGTAACAATTAACAGTTTAATTAAAAAGGCTACGATTAGAACACAAAAAAATACATTCCTGGTCAAGGATAAGGTACATTGACTATTTAAGAAATGCTTGCATGATTGGAGGATGCAAATAAAGCTACTTCAGACATTACTAATGACTGAATCACTTCAAGAAAATGTTAGGTACAGATTAAAATGTGTTTGAAGCTAACCAAATCTGGCTCATGTGCTTTATTTATATTAGTACATCAATCTCATAAAACTTATGTGAATAACCTGAAAATTAAAAAGTTCCTCTCAGTCTCCTTAGATGTGTTTAAAATATCATGAAAATTCAATAGGAGAAGCAAGATAACACAATGAGCTCAATGTCTCTTCTGTCTCCCCCATTGACTTGCCTCCAAACAAAATCAAATAACATCTGCCAAATGCCAGCCTGTTCAGCTTGCTAATGAGTTTAAAAATTCAGAGTATGACCGTTGCTCAGCAACTGCTAAAGAATACCAGTCACATGGTGCTGTAGTTAATATACAAGAGACCTTTACCCCTTGTTTTCTAAAATTCTATGAAAAACTGATTATTAGAAACACTATTTTTTTCAAGGGAATTCACTTGCTGCTTTTTTAGCAATGTGCTGTGATTTGTTCTGATGCTCATGGACACCAGTATTCAGGTGACTGAAAGGGTATTTATGTTTTTCAGTCACATATCTCTTGGTTCATGCATTTGCATGGTGGTGGAATTCTATTCAATTCAGTCGCTTGCTGACCATTTCAATAGATAACGTGAGCCAAAAGCTGAAAACGCCTTAAGCCTCAAGAACATGCCAGTGAATCTGGCTGACAGGCTGTTAAGCTAAAACTAAATTGAAAACTATAATCAAAGTGGAAGAGGGGAATCAGAGGACTTAGAAACTGTGGTTTGTGCAGTAGAGATATAATCAGTCTCAGAGGAAAACACAGGAGTGTCACAGTCACCCTGTCAAGACTGTTTCCTCATCTCAGCTGGTCCGCTGGAAAAAATCTGAAATCAACCACTAATCAAACCATCAATCGATCAGGCAGTTATCATTAGTGACAGAAGGTTATAATGGGAAAAATTTAAACAAAGAATCGCAACAGTATGTTATTCCATCTGAAGGAAAGGCTACCGTTATAGAAATCCTCTGTGCCAGACGAGACTAAGATGCTGAAGCTATGTGATTAACTATATTGCTGTTTCTCAGTGGTGTTTATGCAGAAGTTAAAATACATTGCTTTGCTGACATCAGTAAGTGTCAATATTTTTACCTTAATGTACTTAGACACAGTACTAATGCAGATGCAGAACAAGTCTAGGAATTCCAGGGTTGTATTAACTTTCCAAAAGAGACAACGCTTTAAAAAGAGAAAGCTCATCAAAAAGCAGCTGGAAAGTGGCAACCTAGAGAATTAAATCTTACCTAACAGCATGGACTTTTCATAAAGAAACCACACTGGAAACCATAGAGCCAACACACACCATCTCCTTAGATTAGACTGAGAGAGGACTGAAAAGCTCAGCTAACTAGCAGGGTAAAAGAGGTTATTAGAAGGAGGAAAACATTTCAAAAAAGTGAAAGCTGAGTTTAAATGAAGAAAATAACTCTGGCAGATAAGGCAGTGCAAAAACAAAGTTTGAGAAATAGCTAGTAAAAGAAATCCGAGTCTTTTTTCTCCAAACAAATCGAGATCAGAAAGACTGCCAGAGAACCTGCAGGTCCTCCTAATGATCAAGGTATAAAAGGAACGCTTAGAAAGAACATGCAATTGCACAGGAGCTATATGACTTCTTGGCATTAATGTTTTCTTTGAAAAAAATGGGGAGATTCCGGTCATTTTTTGTACAGAGATTCATCAGAGGATCCATACAAAATTAAAATGACTGTAGAATAGACTACAGAACAAGCTGACAGAATTAGCACCAGAACATCATCAGGATTAAATGGTATACCCAGAATTTAATTGTTAACTCTTGAGATCTAAGAGATCTTAAGGATGAAATAACTGAATAACTGTGTGTGACAAATGTCAGGCCATTTCCCTTTAAAAAAAAAAAAAAATCTGGGGAAGATCCAGGGAAATGCAAGCCTGTAAGCCTGGCACTGGCACAGGACAAAAGAGCAGGAACTATACTAAGTAATGGTTTTAATTGACTTTTGCATAAATGTTAAGAAGAGTCAAGAAACCTTTTATAGTGGAAAATATGAGTTTAGACGAGCACTTTTTTGGTGATTTTTTTTTGTTTTGTTTTGTTTTGAAGAGATCAACTTCCACAGTAAAGAAACATTCAGTTATTTTTAAACACACTTAATCTGACTGATGTAATTTAAACTTTCAAATCATATGCCTTTGTAGACCATTAGTTAAAGTAAGCGAATAGATCCCTATAGAGATCAAGCTTGCTTATTTCAGGCATCTGCACTAGGATGAAAAAATTCTCTTTCTGGAGTTCATGATGACTAGGTTAGACTTAGATGCTCTAAATTCTACCTATCTAAGACTGACTCTATGAACTGCACCCTGAGCAAAAAGTGTGTGAGTACTTGTGTTAAGCTTTTGAGTGAAAGTTGCATCAGATTTTAGTCTGAGCAATAACATTTTATTTCTGACTAACTTAATCTGATGTTTAATCTGGGTGCAATATTTTTAATTCACTATCCTAAATTAAGTTAGAAAAGGCTGCTGACCACTACTTAAGCCAGTTCCTTGTATCATCTTGTGAGTGGCTGCCTTGAACCTTTATGAAATACCAATATGTAGTAGGAAATTAAAAGCCGGTAGTATCTCAATATGGCAAACAACAGATTGCTCGCTTATTCAAGGGAAGAAAAAAAAAAACAAAAAAAGAATAGATTTCCAGGGAAATCCTTACACATCAGAAAATTTTCTGTGAACGACTTCATCCACATATCTTTAAAAACAGTCGCAAAAATATAAAAAAATAGATGGCAGTGTTTTCCCCTGGAAGGAGAATTACGCAGTGAATTGACCTCAGAAAGGTTATCAAAACTCTAGAAAATTCTGGGAAACATTATATAAAATCACTGTTCAATAGCTCATAACAGATTTACACCAGAAAGAAAGCTACAAAGCTATGTGGTATAAAAATATTTTAAAATTGTTGCATTTTTTCAGCATTTTAACATAACTTCACAAGCTGGCAATTTTTACAGCTGTACTCTTATACAACTATTTATAAAATACTGTTTACATGCAGCATTACATCTGCTACATATTATCTATTTTTAGATGTTTTATCTATTTAGTGCAGAGAATTTTACAGTAATTCAAACACTTCCAAGTATTTGTCCAAAAATTGTGTAAGCATCTTTAAAAACAGTGTGTAGAAATTACGGAAAACTGACTTGACTTAAATTGGCTTCCCGATGGCCTAAGCCTGTAGAGAATACAATGTGCTTTCTCTTCTAGGGATGACTATCTCTCTCTGCTCCTTTTCATGAACACAAACGAGCAGTACTTCAAGTGCGACTTCAGGGACAGGGCCTACTCTGTCGGGAGTACTGAGGAAGCCAAATGCAATTCTGCTTCAGTTCTGTTGCTTTCTGCCGGGTTGGCACAGGGAAAACCATGAAGGCAGGAAAATAACAATACTGCTGTTCCAGATACGTGAATAGAAGCTCAGTTCTTTGGATGCAAACCTCGCTTTGAGGTCTGGAGGATCTGAGCAGCATCCAAAGAGGGAACTACAGTAACCTTGTGTCAACAGCAGCCTGGAGGGGGACCCCTTTTCTCACCAAATTTGCTCTTGTATCTGCTGTCTGTCCTCCTGAATATTTTCAGTCATTTTTTCAGCATATATGCGGTTTTGGAGATCTATTCAAGAAGAAAATGAAATGTCTGTATAATGTAAAGCAAGATTATATCACAACTACAATTTGTTTTAATGGAAATGTGTATATTCCTCTTCTTTAGTTTTAACATTAGTTCTTATTTTAGTTCTTATCTTCCACATTTCCTGCTGTTCAAAATTATTTATAAGCTGAAGGTTCAAGTTAGAATATTTGGGTTTTTTTTTATATATCTAATATTTTTTTCAAGTTATTTGGGTCACTCTCTTCAAATTGACTAGAACATGTGAATGATTTATCACTACATTCATTTACCTTCACTCTCCTCTCCTACAGAGTCTGCCTCATGTCAGAGCTGGGGCTCTTTTCTTTTCCCACGTCCTGCATTAATGCATTGATAAAATTATTAGACTAGCTTGTTTTGGGGAACTGCAAAAATATAGAGGGGAAGGATTGAGAAAACTGAAATAAGTACTTATGGATCATTAGAGAGATGGTAAAAACAATCCAAATTATCTGACAAAAATTGTTGAAGTATAACAATAATAAGTGAAGAAATAAGATATCTTGGAGTACAATCTCAACAAGTTAGCTAAGGAATGGTGATAAAGGAAGAAAAGTTTCCAGGAATACAAATCAACAGAAATTTTGATCTTTCATGTCAACAAAATCGAAAAATGTAAAAGTTTTATACATTCAACATCTGACTGGATTTAAAAGATTTGAGACTGTTGTTTTCAAACTGTTATAGAAAAGGCTACATCAGCAATCTCAGAAAAGATTCACTGAAACATCTTCCAAATAGATGGGACAGAAGAAACAAGTCAATGTTATAGTCTTGGAAAGAAAGGGCAGGCACAGAATGCACTTGCTGATTTGGGTAATCTGGAAGTTGTGAAGGCAATCTGAGAAAACACACCCAACATCATGTGCCCTGTGCTCATAATTTCATGCAAAACATTGCTTTAATCCAAAACCCAGAAGCTATAGAACTGTCAAACTCTCTTGCCAAATAGTAAATCAGAGCATTCTTTCGTCCACAAGGTATTATTTCCTCTTCAACTTCAATTTTCAGCTGCCCAACTTTTTCCTATTATCTAAAGCACATGCCTGGTTTCCAGACACAAACAGTTAGTAAGTTACAGCACAGAAAATGTAAGATCATATGGCAACATAAATTCTCAGAAGAATACTTCTTACTCTCAGTTAGGCTATAAACGCTCCCACACCACCAAGGTTAAACAATATATTAGTGAAGATTTTAACATCCGCCTTTTCCAACTTAAATGTATTTCAGCTTGGAATATTGAAATCATACTACTTGTGTACGTAGTTACCCGGTTTTCTGCTTTATCTTGAACAAAATCCAAATGAAAGATGATTCGTGGCTTCAATTCCTGAGCAAAAGGAATTTTTTAAGCAAAAAATTACTCAGGAGTTCACAAATCATTTCCCTTCCCGTTCTACATGAGGAACACAGTTGTTTACCTTATACTGCACGCCTTTCCCCACACTATTGTCTCTTCTGGCCTTAAAACCTTCCCAATGAACGTGTTTGCCATGTGCATTTCATTTGTTTTGAGTTCCAATCTGGATGTGCTTTCCTAAGTTTCAAATCACTGAAATCTGCTATTTTTTTTCCTTTATCTTGAACCTCCTGCATTACTGCTGTTCCTTTATCTCCACTCACATATCCCATTACCTATTTTACCCGTCATGAGTCAGAAAACTATTTCCTCTTCTTTCCATATCAGAGACATACTTCTTCTCAAACCATTTTTCTTCTTCCTCATTTTCAGCTGAACAAAACTGTACTTACGAAGAGAGTATACACTTCCCTCAGCCCTACCCAAGGCTAAGTCAATTCATATTAATACCTTGACATTTTCCTTAGCACGATGAGCAGTGAATGATAGGCAATGTTGATTGATTTATATAAATGTTAATAGGAAGCCTCAATATACTCATGTCTGAGTACTGTCGAAATAATATTAAAGAATGTTGGTGTCAGTATAAATATTTTTATCCTTTTAACTATCAAAGATTATTATGTCATTCACACCTCTGTTACTGCAAACTTGAATTATGAGTAATAATTTTACGAGTGCTCAGCACTACATTGATGGTATAGTATCATTTTTCTTCAGCTGCCTAGAACATCTACATCAATACTTTATGAATATACTTTGAAGCAAGTAAATGTATTAAATACATCTTATTCGTGTTTAATATTAGTTGCAGCACACAGTCACCCACCCTACACAAAATATTAATAATCTCTATCTACCAGCATACACAACCTCTATTTGCATGTAATTCTACTAAATTTACCCAAAATCTGTATTTCTGCGGAAATCTATGCAGTTATTTGATGCTACACAGATGACAAAAGAGTTACAGCATGCTAACTCTCTTGGAGACAGGACTAGATGAGATGTGTTGTTCATATCTGACTTCGCTGCTCAGAAATAATGTTTTCATCCCCCCCCCATGTCAAAGAAACATTTGTGCTATGCACGTTACTGCTATCCTGACAGAGAGGTAAGGGCAATCTTCCAATGAGATAGTCAACGGTGAATAAAAAAAAATACACAGGTTTCAAATAGGGTTTGAGTTCTTAAATACTGATTGCAAAACAAATTTGTAACCTATCAACTGCCAGATATGAATCTCTGAAATGCCATCCCACACATGGATATATTTTCAGATACCTTTTTTTTAAAGACTAGATAGAAATGCCTGATGCCAATAAAGAAAACAGTCCAAGATCATCAAACGATGTTTTACCAACTGTATGTTATCAATATCTCTGTGTCACACTTACTATTCTTCTCTTTTATATATTTCAAGTATAGCAGGGATGCTTCAGTTACTCCAGGTTTCTAACACATTTGACATTTAAAGACCAAAGTGAGGAGTCTGAGCAAGCCAGACATTATTCTACATTTAGATTAAATTTTTTATTATTATCTTAATTTTTAAACAGTCCAAACCTTCCTGGCATTGATTCTTGACTGAGCTTTGAAAAGGCTGTCACAGACACAATTACGGTAGGAAAGGGGAATAAATCTTTTCATTATCTAAAAGAATGAAATTTGCATGGGTAATTGTTGGCATCTTAATTACTATATTGAATATTTGGACATTTTCACAGTGCACATGAACATAAATAATGTATATATGTGCATGAGTTTAGGAGTATATGTGCACTTGGGCATGTAAAGTGCACACAAATATGCACAAGACAAGAGCTGTGCAAAGATTCTGTCATTTATAACTATATAATGTATTTTCGATGAGGAAGCTTTATCACTTCTGATATTAACATTCATCAGAACTAACTGCATTTGTTAAAATGAGTCAATTTTATTTTTGTGATTAACAATAGCATTTTCAGTTCACATAATTTTAAAGTAGTAGGAGAAGATGTGTCAAAACTCCTGAAAAAAATACTTTTCTTTGAAATAAAAGTAACCAATTATTTAATCATATTTTAAACATATCTGTGATCCAGCAGCACCAAGAAGTTGATGTTTTGAAATTTGCCCACAAGCCAGTAACACAATGTTTTTATTCCAAGTGATCAGAGGAATAAGTCAGACCTATTTAAAAGTTCCTATCTTCAGGCTCTTTTCAGAAAAATAGATGTGTAATCTTATATGAATACAGGCTTAGCTTCAGTGCTTTTAAATGTCTGCTTAATATTTAATTGAAAACCCAAATAACATTTTATTTAGAAATAAAGCCAGTTTTAAGGCAGGTAAATGTTCTCTTGATTATTTTTGTCTGCTAAAATTAAAAATACAATTTTTATTTTCTCATAATTTCCTTTTTTCTCTTTCAAATATAATTATGGGTTATCACTATTGGCCACTGAAGGAAATATTAAGAAAATACAGCATGAAGTCGGGATTTAGCATCATATAATTGGCTCCATGTATAATTTGCCACTAGATGGCAATGTTTCAGAAAATTATCTTCATAAATGCAGAGGCAGCTACAGAATATACATTATTTAAAGGTTCACTGAGTTGTTCTAAATGGATCTGTCAGTCACTAAGGAGACAATTCTTATGCAGTTCTTGTAGCCCCTACATCTCTCCCTTGAAAGAAGCTGAAATATTGGAAGACTTGAGGAAACTGAGATTCTCCAGAAACCTTCATCAGGATGGGTATGAGAGATGAGGGGTCAAACTGCTTGTGCCAGGCAGGGCAAACCCAGGCTGCTCCTGAAAGGGGAGTAAGATGCATCCTCAGGGATTTTGCAGCTGCTGAGTGCTGCACAATTACAAAAATAATTCTCAGCTGTGAAGAACTGATACCCACCCACTGCTGCAAGGGATAATTTTAACTAAATCAGGCTCTAAGTACCCATATTCTCAGCCCTTTAATTTGCAGAGATGAGGAATATGTTCTGTGAATCTGACATGTAGATACTACAAATGAATTTAAAAAGTCTTTTGTAAATTATAAAGTCGTTATAAAATATTTTACTTATACAGATACTAATTTTAGAAATATATTAACATAAAACATGCTTAGAGATTTTTTTCACTGCCACAAAAATACATAAAATAGGATTAAACACTCCTAGATGCTTAGATAACTGGAAACATTGTACGTATGCTCCTAGACCGCTCCTATTGAATTTACAAAGTGTTTAGCATCTGTTTATACACCAGTAATAAGAATAAAAGAAGTAAAAAAAAAAAAAAAGCAAAGCCTATGACAGTACATTTTTTCCACTTACATTTCTTGTCATCAGGAAAGTTCCTCACAGTAGAAAGAAAAGAAAGGATGTCTTGAGACCTGATTGGTCTCTACCTAAGGGCAGCACTGACAGGAGAGGAGTGAAGTCTCAAAACTGTGTTGCAAGGTAACCCCAACCAACATCGTCCCTTTGCTGTGTTTTGTTCCAATGACTGCGTGTTACACAAAGTCCCTTCCAGAGTTCACGTGAAAGGAGATCTTCTTAAAATTTTAAATGAGTATTAGCAAACACACTTACAAAAAACACCTCATTAATACATAGATAACGTATTCAGAAGCATTTATGAATATTTTCAATCACGTTTGAGGTAAAGAGCGCATACTTAAATCCATATAACATATACATTATAGAATAGACATGTAAGGAGTGTAGTACACTGTGTGTTGCATAGAGAGTTTATTCTGTATTTTGTGTGACTTCAGTACCTTTCTGACTTGTTAAGAATCCCTCACTAGTTACTCAGCTAAAGTGCTTTAAACCCTTCAGTAAAACTATCATGTATGGTACCTATGCCACCTCCATTACTAAAAATAATCTTTCAGTACTTTTTAGATTATTTTTAAAGAAAAAATTCCATTTGTTATTACGTGCTTCTTAATTGGGCTGGTCAATCAACGACAAGCCTGTTTTCAGGAATCCAAGCTGACCACGTCTATAGTGAACAAGAAAGCTACCACTGAATTTAACAGAGAGGAAAAAAGCCTTTGCAGTAGCATTCAGAGTGTCCTTTGGCACCAAGTATCCTCGGTTCCCCTGCATTTTGGAGACAGTGCTCACGCAAATCACTCCAGTTCATTCAGGGCAAGGTTAGCAGGCACTCTGAGTGCTAGCTTTGTACCTCCATTTCCGAGAGCAGAAAGTGGCTCTATGACAGCTTCCCTCTCAGAATCACCTGATACAGGAAGGAATCCCAGCTCACCAAAACATACCAGATGGTCAGATTTTGGTCCCTCTGCCTGCCTTCGGTCAGTCTTAGGAACTAAGCCAACAGCATGTGAAACAGAAAATGCTCGAGAACCCTCCTCTGTTCTTTGAAAACAAACTTGCTCAAATGGGTACGGCTGTCCTCCGCGCTTACTGTAATTGCAGTAAAGGCCTTCTACTTCCCTCAGTACAGGGACATCTGAAGTGACCATCAGCTCCAAAATCATCACAGGTTACCATGCAACTTTTTGAAGTGAACAAAACCTTATAGTTCATTTGAAATTTTACTCTGTGAGCTGCAACAATTCAAGACGTGACAGATGAGAAGTTCATCTAGTCCTAGTAGAAGGGACAGAACAAATTGGTAGCAGTAGCTAGCCCGTTGTCCCAAACTCGCACTCCTCAAAATATTACTAATGTCTGCAGAAAAGAAGCTCTTGTTACTGACACGTGAATCATCATCTCATTCTTTTCTGACTCGTGTTTGTTCTGTGGTCTGAAGTCTGAATCAAGTCAGTCTGAGAAAGACCTAAAACCTCAAGCTTTGCTCTATAAAAAGCACTTTAACAGGAGAATGATGTAATTATAAAGCAGTTCTGCAAAATGGCATGAATGAGAGTGTACACCTCTGTTTCAGTTTTTGCTGAACTTAATATTATCAATGTATTAAATATAGTCTGAATATGCTTAAGAGACTGGAGAATTAAGTGGAGTTTGTGTCTCTTCCTACTCACTTTCTATATTGGAGTAAAGGTGGGAGGTGGTGCCCAGTTTCTCGGAGCCAAACATTTCTGAGCACATGCAAGTTTAGATGTTTAGTGCAACTGCAGGAGCTGAATAACTGAAAGTGTTACCAAAGTAGGCAGTGTCTGAGGACAGGATCCTGAATTTCTCTTTCAAGTTGAGGTGCCTACCTAGATCCCAATTTTATCAGAGCATGGGTAGTCGGAATTTCAATGCAGGTACATATATAGTTTTACATAGTTACATAAAATTTACATAAATGCACAAAAAAACCACAGTGCTTTTTCAGATGGTGAAAATAATAACTGCTATTAAAGATAATTCGCCATTTTGAAAACTGCATTGTTATTGACAGAACTAGTAAATAGGTTTATAAACAGAAAGACAATAATTTTTAGGCATTTGAAACTAAATATAATCTCACCCTTCATAATACATAACAATAAAGTAAAATATACATTTAACTATAGAGAACACTCAAAGCAGGCTTCATGCTGAAAACCACCCCCAGCAAGCTGAAGTGCCTAATTTGCATTGTTTTCTTTTTTCATTTCTTTATAATTGTTCATAATATCACATTTGCAAAGGTAATCAAGGTTATTAGAAGCAATTTTCAGTTTGCATTTGCATTCTCTGAAATACATTGTAAGAGAAAGCTGACTCAAAGATTCCTTAAACCAAAATATTACAACGCCTTAACATAAAATTTTCCATATAAGCTGCAAGATAGAAATTAATCTTAGCTGAAATAAAAAAAAAATCAAAAAGTCAATTAAGAATAATTAAGAATTTTTCAAAAAAGCCTCTGATACACTTGGTCATAAAAAATCTCTGTGTATAATAAGGCCATTTTTCTAACGTCCTGTTTAGGTGCTATTACTGGCTTGTATTTAACTTTTAGCAATGTTTGTGATACTGAGGTTTTGTATTTCCATTTTAGTAATGTACTGGGGTTTTTTGTATTTTAATTTCAGTAACATTTGTGTCACTAGTATATAAATCCGTTGTCAACAGAGATGTCCATAAAAAATAGTTAACTCCTGTAAGCAGGACCTGCTGTTGAAAATGTTGTGTCGGACAGTACAGTAAGAAATTGTTATAAAAAGATGTTACCATGAATGACATTAAGAATGACAACTAGGAATGTAATCTTTGCTGGGTGAGAAATAGTTACTTTGAATTTGGAAAACACCTTTACTCAAAACTGTGCACTGTGCTGTCATTCTGTTGACCTGCTTACCAACACCCAGTGCTTAGAACTGTGCTTATTCATTGCTCTGAGCACACACAGATTTTCCACTGGCTGGTTAGTTTTTGTTTCCCAGCATTTTTCCTAGATAAGAGAGTAAAATAGTCAAGAGCCATGACATGTAAAAATACTTAATTATTTTAAATGTAATAGCAGATTTGCTATTATCTTCCCTAAAAAATGCAGGAAGCAATGAAGGAGTGTGCATTTTTTAATTTTTTTTTTTTAAAAGAGAGAGAGAGAAGAAAATATCATTTTATCCTATCCTTAGTAAAGCATTTTTGTTTTTATAAAGTGGACTAGAGTATGTTTATTAAAGGATATTTCAAAATGTTATTTACAACTCTCACATCTCACTTTTAAGAATTAACAGATTACTTACAGATGCGTATTCATTATTAATAATTGTCCAGATTCCACTCTTTTAATCTGACTGTTGCCATGATTTTTACTGTGCCACTGAACTGGCCTTACAGCTCATTCGGAGTCAATACCAGTGTCACTGAGTCAGCCTGTCATTAAGTGATTTTTAGAGGTGCCAACAGAAAAGGATTTTCATTTGTAACCCATTCAGCAATTACTAGTTCGCCTAAGCTCAGATTTTCACACATTGATCATATGCACATGTCTATGTGTCCTGCACAGTTTTTTTGAAAGTAATAATCCAACTATGCACACTTTATAGATGAATACAGACTATAGCATGACTTTAGCCAGTTGTTTCAGTACTTTCATTTTCTTCAACATGCGTTACTACACGTAATGTAGTCAAAGCTAAATGCAGAATATCAAATGGAGTCCTTCCTGTTCTCAAAAAGTGGGATTTCACATCAGAATTCCACATAATAAAAAGCAAACACACAAAAAAGCATGCTAGCCAGTATACCCACTAAACCCCAGCTGATATACTCCGTAAAAATTCATGTGTTTTCAACTCCAACGCCAGAAAATTGTAGTGGGATACTGGGATATTTAAAGGCCTGTGATGAAAATCAGACAGGAAAAATATCTCCTTACATACTTCCTTTTATAATTGGAAAGTATCTCAAGAAAGAGACAGGAAAAAAATTCTATCATTCAGTCATTTAAATAGAAGAGCAGCAGGATGATGCAACAGCCAGTAATATGTTCTGCAATCCTGCTAATTTAACCAGACACAGCTATTTGTGTTGTATCATACTGGGAACCAGCATACAAGGCAGTTGCAACAGCAGTATAGTCACTGATTAGTGGTAATGAACATGAGCAAAAAAACAAATATGAAGCATTTTTGCTTTGGAATTCTCCTACTATTTAGTGCTTAGCAGTATATGCTCAAAATGATGCTCTCTGCATCAGAATAGTAGCAAGTATTAAATCTGTAAGTACATTTTGTTAGTCCTGGCTTTTCATGCCAAGGACCCTATGGTGCACGCTTTTCCCTCCCATCCCACACCATGACATCGGCTTTGGGGCCATTTAACTTTCTATGAATGAAGCAAAACCAGTAGCAGACCCATGAAAGATCCTGCATCGCTCCGAGCTGCATTGGATAGCGGGCATGTTGGAGGATCACGTCACAGCCTCTCACCTCTAAGATGTGTTTGTTTATTTGGGGCAGGTACAGCAAAAACAATTACTTGGCAGTAAAGTAAAAGAAAAAACAAACTTCATTAACTAAAGCCTGAAAGGTCAAAACTAAGTGTTTGTTTTGTTTTATGCTCAGGAGGAATGAAGAAGAAAATGTGAGGTAAGAAAGACAGAACATCCAAAGAATCTATGATGAGCATCTAGGGGTTTTTTTTTTTTGGTTTGGGTGGTTTTGTTTTTGTTTTTGAGCATTCAGGGAAACTGAGAAAGCCTGAATTTAATTCATTTTTCTCTAGATTTAGAAGCCTGCTAAGTTGTTCATTTGTCTTAAAAACAGTAAACTCTCCAGGTGGGACTTCACACCTCTTTTAGCTCTTTCCGAGATTGATTTTTGCTTGCTTGTTTAGGCAAGAAGAAAAACCACTGACAAATTAAGAAAAAAAAAAAAGAAAGAACAGTCAGGAAGATTTCTGAAAGCTGTCACTTCTAACACAGAAAAATCTGTGTCCTTTTAATTTTTCATAGTATGCATGTGAAAAAACTTGCTTTCACTTCAGAAGATAAAACACTTATTTGGATGTCAGCTTATTTCCTATTCCTGAAATTCTTCAGATAATAGCTTTAAAAGTGAATCTTGTTATGTATACAAGGCACTTTTCCACATTTTGGGAAGCTGACGCATGTACTTGCTTAAATTTTGACTGCTTTTTTAAAACAGAAAAAATGCGACAAGTAGTTTATTCCCTGGAACAGCTGGAAAGGATATTATTCATTTGCTATAGATTAATTCAGCCATTAACTGGAGTTTACGACCACTACAGACAAAGCCATCTGCAAGTACATTCATCATGTTGTGAACACAACAGCTCTGAATGTTCAAAAGATGCAGTTATAAGCAATCAATAGCTCCATACTCTACACTGCTGTGATTAATGCCAGGGTGAGGGAATGTTCTCACGAGCTTCCTTTTTAGGTGTTTGAAAGATGTGACTGAAAGAACCACTGGGACTGGGGGGTGTGGGGTGTGGGGGTGTGAGAGAGAGAGAGAGAAGTTCAGGAATCATTTTAATAGAGAGAAATAATAATCCATCAATTCAGGATGCACAGAGGTGAAGAAAGATAAACATATTTAAACCATGAACAGAGGAGTAAATGCATTGTGCATTAAAAGGCAGTAAATGCTGCAATACAATGCTTCCATTTTGGAATTTCTCATTTGCCACTTTCCAAATCACTGAATTAAGCCTCCACTGCAGCCAGTTTAGTTTTCTATCTCAATTTTCAGAACAAGTCACTAATTTTAAAAGACTGATGGGGCAATGCATGTGTCCAACTCTGGATGTTCAGATACTACACAAACTGCACTGAGCTAAACACACATGGTTCCTTACACGAGCAATAAACAAAAGGGGCTTTTTAAGAAGATATTCTTACCTTAAAACCTCTTACCTAGATGTTTAAATTAGATCAGATTGGATCACTTCTCATGGGGAAGTGATGGGGATCATCCTTTTTCTTCTCTACTGACTATAGAAGGAAGGTAGAGTAATACCAATTATAGTTACCTATACTGCAAATACTTAAAGGTAGGTGGGATGAATTGCAGCCTGATAGTATAGTTATATTTTGCAGGCAAATAGTCTGTAAGGTAGTCACTTATCTAAAAAAATACTCCTTTTCCAATAGGAGGTTAATTAAAACAATTTCAGAATAAAAGCTTATACAAATACTGAGTTAAAATTGGAAGTTCCTTTCCCATATAAACAGATACTAAATATATATATATGTATAGACAAACACAACATGCAGTATTTGAGTACAGGGCATCTTTCTACCATATATGATGGCTTGATATCCAAATATTTCATCTTTTTAGGAAACGTGTGGAGTAAAGACGAAAACCTGTTTTGCATATATCTAAAGATGCTTGTTACTTTCTCTTCCTTATATTTTCTCTTGCAGCTGGTCCTTAGCCATCCCTCAAAGTTCACCAGGCTGCAACAAGATTAGAGGACTGAGCTTTCAATACCTCGGGGATTTAACGTGTCTGGCCAACCCTGGGACCAATTAAATTTCTAGAAGAATCTCCTAAGAAAGAACAGAAGTAGCTCACCTTGGAACGGCCCTATCCATACCCTCTCTTTGCAAAAACAAAGCCCTAAGCAGTACAGCAGAATGGGAGCATTTTGCTTGATTTATAGAGAAATACACTGCTGCATTTTCTGAAAGTTTTCATTTGTTTATAAGCTTTTCTTACATGTAACAGTTTGGAAGAGTTTAATAAAGCAGTATTACATGCAAAGGCTCAGCAACATTAGCATTTAAACTAAATATAATTATAAGATTAACTAATCCATACAGATTTAGACATCTAAGGCTTAGATTTCCAGATCTGAGATTGCATATGTCATCTCCCTCCCAGAAACAGATATAGGTTTATAGGATGCTTCTAGACTAAAAAAACATATTTTGGAAGAGACTCAATCAATATTAAGAGAGCTAAACTCAGCGAGGCGACATCCGTAATCCATTCAGTGGCTTTTCATAATCAATGAATAAAACTTAATACAGTCATGAGATTCTAAAGAGTAATTTAACTGACGAGGCTGTAAATGTCTAATTTAGGGTGAGTTTTGTAATTATTCTCTTTGTCTAGTGTACTACTGTCTTGGTACAATGCAGAATTGAATCTGACTAAAGTATCTTTCACAACAAAATTGAGTACTCATTATAACTGGACTGCATGTTAGTTAACTGTTCAGCTCACCAAGATGATAAGGCTACACTTGAGAAACAACCCAAACAACTGTTGTAAATGCATAGTTAGGTAATTAAACACTGTTTATTAGCATAAATTTTAACTATATTCTGTAGTCAAAAAGTTGTTGAATTATCACAAAGATAGTTTACCTATTGATATAAAATTTGGCACTTCCTCTGCATCATGTACTGAATCACTGTCACTTCAGGCTTGCAACAGCCAGCTAATGTATAAAACCCAGCCCTTAACTGTACTTTAAAACAATGCTACCTAATCATCCATTAAAAACCTAATGTAAAAAAAAAAAGTCTTTTGAGACATATTTTACATTGCTGCGAACACTTGGTCATGTAAGTGTTTTCCTTAAAATGACAATCACATCATGCATGAAAAACAATCACAAATTATCTTTAAATTTAGGAATATGAAGAATTACATTGGAGGCATATTAACCATCAACTTTTATACTATATTGTTGAAATGAATTAAGAATCAACCTTTCTTGACTGCACTATCAGGGGTTCTATATACGTAAATTTTAATAGGCAAAGATAATTATATTAGCAAACCTGTTCATTTAAACAGGATCTTATACAGATGAGAAAAGATTCAAATCAGTTAACTTTAACCATCTAATGCATACAAATCCAATCAAATGCACTCAATAGCCTTTCTCTAAAAAAATGCAGCAGGCACCTCTAGAGTACCATTTGTCCTTTTCTGAAATATGTAGGATCAATTTCCAAATGACCTTATCAAGAATTTAGCCCACTAGTTTAAACTTGACACATACTTTCAGGTGGATAAAATATTTTTTTTTAATATTCTTTTCTCTGAAGCATCAATGTGAGAATTTTAAACATATATAGTCAATGTCTAGACTTACTGTTACACTTTCAGCAGACTGTGAGAATAAAAACAAGCCTCAATGTAAGCAGAATGAGACAGAAATATAGTTTTCATAACATTGTCCTGGTTACAGTTCATAAAATCATAAGATGGTTGAGGTTGGAAGTGACATCTGGAGGTCACCTGGCCCAACACTCTAGCTCACGGAAGGCCGCCTCGACCAGGTCACCCAGACTGTGTACAGATAGCTTTTTAATATCTGTAAGCATAAAACTCCACAACCTCTTTGGGCAACACACCACCACCTGTTGGCCACATGCCATGAACAGCTGGCCCTGGATGCCAGCACAGAATCCAGTCACAGCAGACATTTGATATAGATACACTACCATAAAATATAAATAGAACAAAAGTGATCATATTTGAAAAAAGAAAACATCATCAGAGCTGTGCAAAACCCAGTGGTGGCTGCCCACTGAATTTCATACACACTACCTCACTGCTTGTGTTCATGGTACGCTTTTTTTCATTTGAAGTTCATCTTGTTTTATAGTCTTAATATAAATCCAGCTATCAATCACGAGTACTTGAAACTGGACGCAGATTCACTGGAAAGGTTAATGGGGCTACCAACGTGCCCGAACTGAGATTAGAGGATATGATGAAATCTCATGCGATGAAAATCATGTCACACTTCTTTTAGGCATTAGAAATTGCTTTCCAGCTAAAATACAACACGGAAAATATGATCCAATCCAAAGTGAACTAATTGGACATTAGTGTAATTTAATGAAACAGAATCCAGCCCCTCTCAGGTGGATAAGGAGAGAGAGAAGAAGACAGAAAGGTATAAATAAAAACTGAATTGACATATAGTGAAGGGTGAAGAATACAAGCAGTCAGTACAGAGAACAGAAAGTCATAGTCCTGTCATTAAATGACAGGATGTGTTCTCTTGATCTCCAAAGACGTCTTCTCTTTCCTTAGCCCATTTTCATTCAGTGTCTTCTCATGCCTTACAATAATTTCTTATTAAATTTGCTGTTAATGTTGAAATTCCAAGATACAAAATACAAGTATGCAAAATAAATAAGCTGTTTGATGTTATTACACTGTTCTCTCTGTGTTGTAGACCAGCTACATCTATTGGACTTTTTGAGGTCTAAGCTCTTTCACTCAAGTTAAAAGGAAAGCTATTTCTGATTCATCCTTCACTGATACTTTAAAATATTTTTTTAAATATTATTTTAGTAAACAAAAAGGTAAAACAGTCTCAAGTTTACCAAACACACACTAAAAAATTATATCCCCTTTCCCTCAAGTATTGCTAGTTTTCTGTTATTTCATAGTAAGTTTTGAAACTGTGGAAATGGCTAGGATCTATAGTCTGATGTATGTCATGTCTGCTCTATTAGTGGCTATTTTGCCATGACTGAAGTGCTATTACAACTTCTGCAAGAACTGAGAAAACCTTCATTGAATCCAGTTGTAAGATATCAAGAACCACAATAGTTTGAAATCTTCTCAAAACATTTGTAAACCCACTGGGACCAAGAAGGTTTGATGATCATATTATTTTGACTATAATAATTCTTTTAATGGCACAATAACATGTGTTTTTACACCTACATTTTCATTTTTGTTGTGTGGCAATCCCTTGTTCATATATTGGATAAATTAAGGAACCTCTGGTATTTCAAAACACAAGATAGATATTAGTAGTTCTGTGAAAGAGTACAGGTAATTTAGAGTTATTTATTCGTATCCATTAAACAGTGTTTTCTTTAGCAGAAAAAAATCATTTCATGGTTTTAGTTTCTAAACACCTTTGGCTTGTCTTCATAAAGAAAATATATAAGGTGTTTTAACTACTTTGGCATTGAACTTCCACAGTCTAGGTGGTGGCCTGCTTTTCAGGGCCAAATGATTAAGGTAGCTCCCAAGAACATCCTATGTCCAGTTACAAAGGCCTCTGAAAAAGTTGTAGTACCTACGTTTTGCAGAGAGCTCTTCTGTGATCCTAATTTAGGGAAAGTATCTATGCTAAATAGCCTAAAGGGTCTAAAGAGACACATCTGTTCAGACTTCTAACTCATGTGGTATTGCTGTTATCCTAGTGGATGTGGTCCTGCCCACTTCATACTTGACAGTCTAGATCCCTCATTCAGAGAAAACCTGATCTGCTGGCTTCTTTCAGCATCAGAGACTTCAAGCCTCCCACATCCCTAGCAAGCGGCCCAATTACACAGCCAGGAACACTTTCCATCTCTGCCTCTCTCCTTTGGAAGATAAACCAGCTAACAGCCAGAAGCAAGAGAACAAGCAGGAAGAACAAGCCAGAGGAAGAGGAAGAATATGGGAATTCAGCTACTCTCAGACTGAGTAATCAAACACTACGTGAGGAGTGCTCTGGCCCTATTAGACTATTCTATCAGTGAAAACTGTCACTCCTACAGATTTGTCCAAAGAAGAGTAAAACCCAAGTTGCCTGATGTTTTTTTATACTCTTCGTAAGAGACACAGACATGAAACTGCACTGAAACAGTTTGCTAAACAACAGTCAGCTATTTTTCACCCATAATGGCATCTTCTGTAGCACAATTCTATATGCCAATCTTAAACATGCACTCAAAGTTCTAAGAATTTCTTTTCTTCTAGAAATTCTCTCTTATTTGAGAGTTTTGATAAATTGGTTTTAAACACATTTGAAGCATCTTTCAGTGAAAACCTTCAGAAGAACTTGATAACTAAAATATAAACATTATACACTCCTCATAGAATTACAGTGGCCTTTTTTTCTGTGATATAGTTCAGCATTTAAGCTGACATCTTAAATTCATTATATCTTATAAAAATATCTGTAACCCCCTTTTAAAGGTTTAAGTTTTCTTGCCAATATACTTGTCTTCATTCATTTTTGTATTTTATTTGTATAATCATTGTTACTATTGATCAGTTTATAGATAACTCTTTGCAGAATTCTGAGGAGGAAGATCCTAGAATAAAAGTAGACAACAGTTTCTATACCAAACTTAATAATACAAGAGCAAAAAATAAAATTTACAGATTTTTTTGCTGTGTATAGGAAAAAGACTGATTCCTTTTGCAATTAGTGGATGGTCTGCAAAATTGTAACCTTTTCAACTACCCTTGATTTACAATTATTTCTGTCATAGCTAAGAGAAGATATTCCATTTGATTTCTTATCTCATAAGTAGCACAGATGGTCAAAATCTTACAGTGCTTGTTTTAAGACTTAACATGTAAGGTTATCATGAACATCAATAAAGTATTTTAAACCCACTTTAAACCATCTCTCTAACAGAGAGCAAAAAAGGATTCAATAAAGCACCATAACTTTGAGACTAAATAAGGAAACAAAGTATTTAATTTTAATGGAATTTAAGAAAATACCACATTATATAAAACTACAAAGTATTAGAGCATTTTCACTTTAAATAGAAATAACATTTTGTCTACAGATTTCAAAGTACACTCAAGAGACAGTGTTTAATTTTGTAGCATTTGTAATACCTTATCCCCTCTAATACCTAACACTTGGTTAATGTCCATGCTCTAAATCATACTGACTTCTTTTCATGGAAAGGCCAAGATATCAGAGATCTGGGCAATATGAACTAAAAGTGATGCAGGAGAGAAGATTTGACTAATAGGTGATACAGAATGAGGCATAGAAAAAATATGGAACGGTCTGAAAAAAAGAAAAATACACTTTACTGCCTGCAGAATGTTAATAGGTAGATATAAATGGCTGGTGTTTAAGCTGATAAAAATGAGAACAGATATAGAAAGCAACAGGAACTCAGAAATAAGACATCCTAGAATTAAGATGCATATCCTGATTCAGAGAGTTAAATGTAATGTCAGAAAGAAAGGTTATGCAAAACAGGAAGCAGTTGTTCAGAAGCAAAGTGATCTCTGAGGTTCCCCAGGACTGCAGAAAGGTACAGGAACAATAGTTTCTGAAAGGGTGTGAGACTAGAGAATACAAAGATGGGACTGACTGCTCTGGTTCAGATTTCTGAGTTCTTACATGCAGAAGAACAGTGAAATTTAAATATGGAATGAGGTCATATTCAAGAGCAATTAGGGTGCTGGAATCACAGAGAAGGAACTACTACGGCAGCAGAGACCTTATGTCTATCTTGAGCCCGGAAGAAGAAACAGGTCTGGGGAACAATTATGGGACTACACACTGTCCTGAAAAAAAATTATTTCAAGAAGTAACAGAAGAGGCTGTTATTTGTTATTATTAATACAAACACATGCAGTAATGAATGAAATTAGGTCTCTATTGAATGGATAGATTATCCTGTTAAGTGTGGGTAATATACAGAACTCTTATCGGGTAATTATCAGATGCACTGTTGTAAAGAAGGGACCTGCATTTTACTGTGATGGAAAGTTTGTGCTGCAGATATCAGAGAACAAAACACTGGAAGAATAAAGTTACTGCATGTGTCAATAATGTGATGTTGCATCACCCTTATCATCTGCACTGATGGTTATAATTAATACAGAGAAATCAGCTAGTGCTGACTATTGCTTACTCTGTTAAAGCACTCAGAAAGTTCTTTTTGCTAGCTTAGCTGGGGGGGGAAGAGGGTGTGCATGAATAAATTACATTTAAAGTATTCCATGCATCTAAAAATGAAATGAAATATTTAAAATGTATAACTTCTAAAAGAAGGCCGGGATCAAGACACATTGCAAAACCGCAACAGCAAGTTGCATATTATAGTATCTTTCGTGAGAGATAGATAACTAATGCATGATAATATAGCTCCACTACAGCAAAATTTAATATGATTTGAGAATATATTCCCGTGTAAGAACAACTGTCTTTTTACTAATTACTATTCAGATATATCTTATTCTTCATAGAAATCAGAACCCTGTGGGAATCTGTTTTCTAGCAATACCATATTTTGAGATTCCAAGTATTACCACAGCTGGCATCCACATGACACCAAATTCTTCTGATGTTTTACAGGAAAAAAAAAAAAAGAGGAAAATTCAGAATAGCCCGTGTCTAGGGGTGAGGACAAAGAATCTAAATTTGCATCTGGTATAGCCTGTCTGAGTATTCAGACAAAAGTCTTCTGAGAAACTTCATTTTGGAGTTCTCAAATTTTCCGTTATAAACAAGGTATGTTTTTGGCAAGCACTTTTCTAACACCACCCCCTCTGTTGTATGGAAATGCTTCCAAGATTAATGGTGTTGGAAAAACATTATAGAGTTTAAATCAAGAACCTAGCTCATCCTGCGTTCACTAAACCTGCTTAAGTCTCTTGGCACTGATGACAAGAAAAACCATGGGCAGACAGTTCCCATCATAGTCAACACCTCTTTTCTAATTTTCAGAGGACCTAACACAGTAAGTCAATTCTTGCGAGAATATGACATTACCACCATTTTATATGATTGCTTCTCTTTCTCTGTTCTAACCATTCTCAACCCTAAAGTCAAAAAAACCTTGGTAAAACAAATCTCTTTCTTGCCGTACTTACACACGAGAGCTAATTTAACTAATTTAATGGCCGTGAGAAGAGATTCAAACTGTAAATAAGATAAGGAAAAATAAAGAATTTAAATATTTTGTCACTAACAGTTGATTTGATTTTGGCTTGGTATACTAGTATTGAAACATAATTGCTTTTAAAATGTTCGTAAATGTTAATTCATGATGTTGAAGAAAGAAGTTGTCTCATTTCATACCCTTACATTTACTTCAAATAATCACTAACTGCAAGAACATAACTCGTGCAATCATAATAAAACAGCACGGCATTTCATCAGAGAAGTAAACTGACAGGAAAGAATGTACAAATTTTATACTAAAACCAGTTATTTCACACTAGTTTTAACAACTGTGTTTGTGTGGAATACCTTAAAAAGAAAATATTTTATAAAACTAGCTAGTAGTAAAACTACTTAGAAAAGTAGTTTGATCATCTGAGTTGTAGATATCCACCAAATGACAGTTTTCGCAACAGTCTAATATGGGAGAATTCTGTACAAAATCATATATGCTTGGTTCTTCAAGAAAAACAGATACCTAACAGATCAGATTTTACACTGAATCTTTCCTTATTTTTTTATATACAGACAACTGCTTAGAGAAAGGTACAGAAGTCCTATGACAGTATAACAGCTTCATGCCTATTACATGTTCTGCAAGTGTCTAAGGGTACGGACTCTACGTGGAGACAGGTCCTTGGGAATCATTCGTTTGGATTTCCATTAATTCATATTTGTGTGTATTTGAACTGAATTTTATCTGACTCTGCTCTAAAAGAAGTTCCACAAAATAACTCTGGCATTGTATAGATCCTTTAGGCTTAACTTTTAGTTAACAGTTGATTAAAAGCTCCTAGTTTTGTGGTTTGTTTTGTTTTTTCTTGGGGGGAACATAGGGTTTTTTGCAGACAGGACATAAAAATCTTCAAAAATTTGCTTTGAAAATATTTTTAGAAATGGTTAGAAAGAGGCAATATTAGGAGGTGTTGGTATTTCTGTGATTAGAAAGGAACACCAGAAATGTTCAAATACCCCATAACCCAGCACCAGGATTTATCAGCTGCTAATCAATCCCCATGTGTTTTTACAGCAGGTGACTGCTCCTCAGTAAGGCAGAATTGTAAAAATTCAGCAACTACAGCCCTAACAGGAGGATTATGTAGCACCCAAGGAACATATTAAACACACACAGATGTTTCAAGTGTTTCAGTGAAGGTGTATCTTCTCTGTTGAATTAACCACAGCAGCAAGGTGATGCCCTTAGTCCAGCTCTCATTCACTGGAAGACTCTGACCTATTTATTGAGATATTTTCAGCATAAATTTGTTAATTTAACTCAGGGCATAGACAAATCCCCAAGTGAGACTTTCACTCAAGCGAACAACCTGTCTAATTTGCAATGCAAAGTTAGGCTAAAGCCACGTAAGAGCTGCTAATCCCACAAAGGCCTTCTCAGAAAAATTAACCCAAAGCAATACCATAACTTTCCTGTTTATTACAGCATTACTCTACCGTTCTTTGCTGCACAGTGGCTCAGGCAAAAAGAGCACTAATAGGAACGAGAAGGGTTGACCTCATAAGGCTGTGAGAACCACACTGGGTAATAAGAACGTATCAGGACTTTCCAAGAATCGAATAATTTCAGTATGTGCTATTCCAAATGTCAGCAAGTCTCAGTAAGTAAATTAGTGACTGGCCAGGTACTCACTTGCTTTTTGCTGAAATAGAACCTAAGATTATAGTGTGTCTTAGACTGTGAAAATGATTGATAAATAACAGTGCACCCAACAAGAAACAAATCAGATGGCAAAAAACATTCCATCACTGAAACTGGTTTACTGGCCTTTACTACTAAATCTAACTTAATTTCTTCCAGGCCCCATTTTAACCACAATTTATAAACCGAAAAATAGTTTGCAAAGTCAGACTTACGACAAGTGGTATTATCAATTTCAAATTACTGGAGAATTCCTTTTTTGAAGAAAACTATTTTGTGATCTGATTTTCCCACCTCACATTCCAAGAACTAGCTTTAGGAGCGTCTGTGCTTCTTTCATGTTACCCTCATTTTCCTTCTTATTTCTTCAGACAATTTCTAAAGAACACTCCAAGGCAGTGCAGCTCCCTGTTTGCAGAATGTACTTTGCATAGATGGAGAGTCACTCTCAGCAAGGAGGTCATAATAACTGCTCCTTCTCTTTAGCTGTCCTCTCTCAGAGTTGCAGCCTGCACTGACAATACACTGATAGCTCTTAAATCACTGCTAATGGCAAGCACATTTTAAGCAATTGAAATAAAATTCACAACAGGAAAGTGCAGGTGGTTGTGAAATACTGTTCTAACAATTTCTCTGCCAAATTTCCTAGGCCCTAGGCTAATTTTAACATATGCATGATAGGTTTGAGACTTCTGGAAATGAAACACACAGAGGGAAATTGCAATAATTTGACACGTTTCCCCCTCCCCCATGTTTTTAATAACAAAGTTGTTAAAAATACGCAGCATGAATACCATACAATTTCTTTCAATGTCTGTTTTTGCTTTGAAAATACACAAAATGTGTTACATGAAATGAGATTCAACAGAATCTTTCACAGAGATAAGATGCAAATGATTTGCTACATGCAGATTAGAATTACAAAACATATTCTATATAGACTCTTAATCTCTTTTCTTTCCCAATACAAATGAGTAGCAATTCTACTGGGCTAAATATAAACACTCCTCATTTAACACAACATAAAAAGCTGTCTTTTGTTCAAGGGCCAAATTTCACACCTTGAATGAGTAATCCCTGGCTCACCCAAATAACAAGATAAATTACAGCCAAATGGAGATTGAACCTTTACTTCTTTCATTCTAAGCCTATTTCATTGTTTAGCTGTGTATGGTGCTTAGGAAATATTGTATTTCCAGTACAGGAAAAGGAAATTGATAGTCAAATCTGCATTGCTGCCTCAAAATGCACGAGCAGACATGCGTCTCTACTATGTAATAAAGCAATAGCAAAGAATTCATAAACAATTTCCTCCCTACTATTTTTTTAAAGTCAGAATCTTCCATGACTGTATCCTCTGTAGAGAACCTTTTATCATATCAGCACACGGATTTTTCAGGTTGCTGTGATAGTTCATTTGACCTTTTTTTGGCTTCTTGGTCTCATAGCTCTTGAAATCAAAGCATAAATTGTGGTGCTGTTTGCTTTTCTTTCTTCCAAATAAAATAACATTAAGATGGTTCCTATCGTATCATAGTTTAATTACGAACATGTGACAAAATTATAAAAGGTGTCTTGAACTACTCATGATGACTTGAATTACCCTTTTTCCTGCATTTATTAAGTTTTCAAGGCAAAATTGCCAGTACTGTGCCTAACTCTGTTTTAAAAGGCATGTACTTTGTCACAACGAAAAATGAGGGAGGATATGTCTTATGAATGAGATCCAGCTAATTCAAAAAGTTTAAAACAAAAAAAATGTTCCTAACTGTTACTAAACAGAGTGGGTAAATCTCTGAAACTAGCTAAAGTGAAAGCCATGTTCAATAATTCAAGTCCAAATATTTCCATTAAATGATGCTTTTGTAAGTAAAGTTCAAGTTTTAATTATTTGCAAAGCATTTTAAAGCACAAACTTGTCTTAAAAACTCTAACAGTATCAGAAATGGAACTTCTAACATGACTGCAATTTACCTTGTGGAAAATTTTTCAAACCTTTTACACTTGTGAGATAACATAGTCACTTTTACCTCAATAATCATATTCTGTCACTTTTCTTTATCTCAGTCTGTAACAAAGCTTAAATTCTATTTAAAAATTCGACCTCTGTTATAACTGGGTACGGGACATACTGATTCCTCTTAGCTGTTTCCTATAGACAATTTTCAATTAAGCATGGGGTCTGCAAAAGATCATGCTTATGCTTACAGAAAATATGTAACGGATTTACATTTTAAGATTACCTCTCCTTTAACCACTTGTTAAGGGTCGAGGTTGCATTAAAGAAATCTCACAGTGCTGCAGTCATTATTTGCAATAAAATAAATCTTAATTTCCTCATTTTGATGGATTAGAACCTATACCACAACTCCCTTTCTTGCTATTTCTTAGTGGAGAATAGGATAATAGATAAACTTCTGTTTTTTTATGATATTGCAGCTGGTTCCCTTTAGCCCTTTGTTTACTGAAACTATTATCTAAAGGAATAAAAGCCTTACAGTAAACTCTAAACTTGAAAGGTTAGTATTTTATAACTACATGTTGAAACAACATGAAAATCGAAAAGGTTTCAGAGGTTTTTAACACAGCCTACTAAAATAATATCAATAGCAAAGCTTGTTCATAGGTCACAGTCTTTTTATAACAACAAATTGCTTTACACTCCTCTAAGAAAAAATTAAGTGCAAGTCACTATTAGGAACATAAATCAAAACCTCCACTAAACACTACAATCTGTTACTTCCATTATTGCCTTTCATCATGGGTCAGCTGCACTACGGCGAGCTTCAGTAGCTCCCACACTTTGTAACAGGCTAACATGGGAATCTTCAGATATTTCCTCTAATCTCTAAGTATTTTCCACATTTAGTGCAAAGGATGAGGGTTCCCAGAGTGCCTTATATGGATTTTGACTATTGAGACAGTGGGGTTTAGCTGTTTTCTCCATGTCATTTAGCTGATTAAATAATATGACTTTCATTTCCTTTTCATTGCTAGCATACATGTAGAACAGAAAAATCAGAATTTCGAAGAACGCCATCTAATGATACTTTAAATATACTTAAAACATACTTTAAGGATGAGTTAACTGATCTTCCCTGAAACTCACTAAACACAAACATACTAACATTGCTATGATTTGCAAAATTTCAGCTAAACATTTTTACAAGAATTAGCACTGCATACTCACATATGGATCTTCTATTTTTTCTGCTTTTGAATTCCTAATTCCTGAAATAACTTTTAAAAACAGATAAGCTAAAATAACAATACTTATTGTAAAAAATACTATACATATTTCATGTTTGCATGTTTGCTGTGTTCTTTCTTCCAGGTTGATAACACCAATAATATGATAATATTTTATTTTTAAAAATGCACATAACTGGAATTTCTACATAGGAATTATCTTTGCACAGTTGTATTTGAGAACACTGTTTCTTGACTTCCAGAGAATTCCAAATGTTCAAGATACTATGCAGCCCACAAAAACAGCTTCATAGAAGCAAGCATGCCAAGATAATGACAGAATTAACTGGAATTTTTAGCATAGAAATTCAGGTATAGGGCAGACTTTTTTAAGAATAACACAGAATTTATTCCCCAAATATTGAATTTAATTTACCTATGTGTGGCAGTGCAACCCCCCTGACCTCGTGCACGGAGCTATACAAAAGACAGGCCCTGCAGAAGCACCTGATAAGCAGGATGAGAGGTTATTGTCTATTTATACTCACTTTCCAAAAAAGCATTAAGAGCTGCTATAAAACTTGCTTTATGCTTGTATGTTGTATAAATAAGAGTTTGATTTGCCCACAATCTTCCTCAAAAACAAAGTCATCTTACAGACATCATTTGGTAGGTTTAGAAGAGCTGCAAGGAGCAGTGGTGTGAATTCAGCACGCACTTCCCTGGTGGCACTAGATCACAACATTTCCTTTCTGTGCAATGTAAAACTGAGATCTTGATACTAATGGCAGGGGTTTGCCACAGAAAGAATAGTATGCTAAAACCATGGGCCCCAGGAGCTGCGATTTAGATAATTATGTTCCAGTGAGATAGGAAATTATTCCCTCAGACTTAAGCTGTTAGCAAACAATTCAGAGCCTTCAATATCAAATTAATCAGGAGGAGAAACTGAATCCTGAATCAGTTATCAATAATGAAAACCTACTCATTTATTAGAAGTCTCATTGTCTCATTGTTTCAAAGGACAAGTTGAATAAACATGCCATTTTCCATGTTTACATATTTAAAAAGATGCACATTTTATTACTTTTTTCTTTGCCATACAGGTTATCGGTCTTTCATTTGCCTTTAATGCATAAAGTCTAGTCCATTCAACACATTATTTTTAATTTCTAGGCTATAAATGCCTTATAGGATTACTGAAAAACAGAAAAGGTTGGTACATTTTACTAAACCGCACTTCTCTATTGGGTGTACATGAGAACCCAGCTCTTTACCTACTTGTAAGTCACTTTAAACTGCTCCCTATCGCGAAGAGGTAAAGAGATCACTTCTGGAAGTACTTTCCTTTTCCGACCTTGGGATATAAAACACAAGGTAAAGTTCTCTCTTTAGGTCCTAAAGGCTTTATTGCAAGTGCTTGACATTATTGTGTCACTTACTTGAAGTTTATGACCCTATTTTTATTGTTAGTATTCTCTTCTGGCGTATTATTCTATGTTCCTGTTTACACTGCAGGTATTTTTAATAGTATCTTTTAGATCTGACCAAGTTCTCTTTAAAAATAAATCTTTATCATAGATATTACTTCTCTGATACAGCTTGGATGACACTAATCCACTTTTTCATTACCTGAAGACTCTTTGCTTCTTAATTGGAAAATATGACACTACACACTTTTTCCATCTTCTATTAATTCTTAGAATTACAGAAATGTTAATTTAATGATTTATTACACCAGTGTGATTATATTATTTTCTTAACTACCTCTTACTGCAGAGCAATCAATTTATCATTTTCATCATATTTATAACGTAGCACAAATGCACTCTTATTAAAATTTGGCATTTAGTGACCTGTAGAATGTATGTTACCTGTTTTAGCACATTTTTAATAAGGATATGAGAAAATACTGCTTCTTACAAGCTTTTAAAACTAAAAAAAAAAAATCTTTTGTACACATCTGTGTTGTGCCTACCCCATTCTGAGTACACCAGTGTGGTTTTGTGAATTTGCTACTCAGTGTTTTGCAATATCACCATTAAGAAGCACAACAGTTTTTAAGTGTCTGGGTTGAACCATTTCAGTAGGGCTTTAAACGCCGGCAAATGTTTTTCTTGGGCCTTTTTTTTTTTTTTTCCCCTTCATGAGGGAAAAGTCCATTTGGAAAATTCTATCTGGCACTTCCATTTGGCAAACAAGATAGAGTTGCCATGAGGGAACAGTATAGACAAACAGCACAGTTTGCCCATGGCTTTAGCCCAAGCAATCAGCACAGACTAAGGCTTTTGAGGCTACTACTAAACAGCCCGATTTCACCAGGGATCCGCAACTAAAATCAAGCCTCTCAGCTGAGATCATTAGAAAGCTAAATCACCAAGTCACTAAAGGAGGGACTCTGTTTTTAGAAGGGCTTAAGCACTGCTACTGGTCAAAAACCAGAAGTGAATATTATCACAAATTTCGAAATACATGTATTTAAACAAAGCAAAACATTGACACTATTTTGGCATCATTGTTTGTTACATAAGACGCAGTAGAAAAATATTAATTTCAAAGTAATGAACTAGAAGAATTAAGAATAAATTATTATCAAAATAGTTACCTATACAGTTATAATTTGTTATGAAAAAGCAGATGATTTTTCATTAACAAATTTATTTCAAATATATCCTTAATTCACAAAATTTTCACCAGAAATTCTTATCAAATTGGTTACCAACTTCATTTTTGAAAATACAAACAGCTGAAAAGCTGTCCCTAGGTTTTAAAGAATGACATCACTTTTTTCTTTATTTCTTTCAGAAACCCCCAAATTTTTTGATCAGCGTATTAATTTTCTTGGTTCCTATAACAACTGGAAACAAAAGCCAAATTAGAAATATTTTTTTTTTAAAATTACATCATTTCTATTTCACTTTTTTTTTGTCTTGCTTGAATTCCAAGAGGATATATCAGCTGAGCTTTCTGGAGGATCTGTGAACCATTTGTTACACTGCTGTTGAGGCCCTCCTACTCCCTCCTCCTCTCCAAGGTAAGGGTCTATCTGTATCACAAGGGTGCTTTTCAGTTTTGCTTTTTAAAGCCAGTATAAAAATGGCTCTAAAATGTGTAAAAATGATCTTAGCACCTGTACAAGTTTTCACCAAAGCAGAGTCCTTTGACTATTGGTATAAGCACAGCAACCAATTTACTTTGAAATGTTTTCATTGTTTTCTGTGGGACCCTTCAGAGATTCAGAAATCCATCTGAGCACATCTGATTCCTTTTGGGTCCAATTCCATCTTACATCTCCAATAAAGTTAAACTACTCTCCCACTTTGTTGGATATCTCTCTCTATCTTACCTATCTATGATCTTTCTGTGTTACATTCAGTGAGGACAATGACTGGCAAGAAAGATCACAGCCAGAATCTCTATTTTCATCTGACCATCAGATGCAGGTCTCGTGACTGTTATATACTGAGGATACTGTAGGTGAAAATGTATTCTAATCTATGACAGCAAATCTTCCTGCTTAACGCTTTTTGTATGCTAGGTCCAAACAACATCATCTGTATGTACTATGCGGTTTTTCATCTCCCTAAGACTGTGTTCTATGGTGAACTCGCCACCGGCTCCCGCAAGAGAAGAGCTCCAAAGAGGAGATATAAGGACTCCCTGAAACAATACCTCAGCCTTGGCCATATTGACCACCATCAGTGGTCCACCCTGGCCTCCAATCGGGAGATCTGGAGACACACCGTACATAACGCTGCTGTCTCCTTTGAGAGTACGTGTAGAATCAGTCTCGAGGAGAAAAGACAACGCAGAAAGAACCGTGCCTCGACTGTACCACCCAAGGAGACCTTCCGCTGTGCTCTTTGCAACTGGACTTGCCTATCCCGCATTGGCCTTTTGAGCCATCAGCGCGCTTGCAGTAAGCGTGGGTAAAGCCCTTCCCAAATCTTCGTCCACGAAGCCAAGCCATGAGATGGGTTTTGCCATTTCTACCAATTGCATGGAAACAACCTTTTAAATATTTTCCTTTCCAAATTCTCTTTTTATTCATTAATACAAAATATTCTATTAAGTTTCACATATGAACTAATATTTACCTAATACTTATCTGAGTTTGAGACAGACCATTTAAATTTGTACCACAAAAAAGCAGTGCATTAATCATGCAAGGAAAATCCATACTATTTCAGTGGTAAAACATTCCTTTTTAGATACAGACAAACCTTCATTTCTTAAATTAAATTGGATAAAATTTCTAATTTGGTTTCCTCAAGTGCTCAATGGCATCTCAAATATTTTAAAGTTTTGGTTGTTTGAGTTTTTTATCTGATTAATGTACATTTAATACCAAGGCATTGCTTATCACTGCAGAGTGGTTTTTCACTGCAGTACATCCTCTGAACACTGTCATGTTTCTTATTAAGACCTTTTATCAACTGAGAAATACTTTGGGATTTAAAAAATATCTCTACCCGTTGAATACAGAGCTTATTCATGCTTTTACCTCTCACAGAACAGCGTGCCCTAGTATTTTGCTCAATGATCAGACAGACAGACCGATTATTGAGTTTCACAACTGTATATCACAAAGAAACACAAGCGTTACTTCCTTGATGATAGTGTCACTATATAGCTTTCCCATAAAACAAAGTGAGGAATTTAACGTTTTTATGTTGGACTATAAAGGAAAAGCCTATAGTAGCTAGGAACGTCAGTATATCTAAGAGCTGTCTTTTCATTTCTACCAGTGTGCTCGAATCTCTCTACAACCAAATTCACAGAATGTATTCATAGTATCTCATGAAGGAATGACATTTTTTTCTGGACATGACACTAGTTAAGTTTAGTTCTTCCCACTGAAATTAACTTGTTTCCTACTGAGTAATTTGTCACATAGATAACTGCCCTATGAAGACAAACATTAGACTGCATTAAATATAAAACCGATTTATGAACGTTTCTTGTAAGTACATTTTCATAAAATGTTGGGTTTAGCCCTCCCGTGCTGGACTCCTATTAGCTAAATATAGGTTCCTAACCATGTCATCTTTCTAAAGTCATATTCACTCACACACAATTCAGTAGATTATCATTGTGTTTTAAATCTTTAAAATCAGTGAATTATAATATCTCCTTGAAAATTAGGACTAATCTCCACTGACTCATTAAGATCCTGGACATTTGCTTCAGAAAATTTTGCAAAACAATTAAATGTAGATTCCTCTAAATAAAGCTACCAAAATTGGTAACAATTTTCATTTTATTAATATTTATTTAAAAATAAGCAATGGTTAATCAGCAAGAAATATTTTAAGAATTTTTTTTTTTTTGGAAACCAAACAGAATTACTCAAACTGAAGTTTATATTAAAGAATATGAAAATTTTCTCATGTGAGAAACCTTAAAATCAATAGTCATTGATTAAAATTTTAAATTAGTGTGGTTTCTATCCTTCAT
>NW_010417049.1:0-281 GCF_000710305.1 Buceros rhinoceros silvestris | reverse complement strand
TGTATCCCCTGTGCTATAAAGCACATTTGGTTCTTTAATGGAAAATACATCCCTTCCTCCCCATTTTAATATTTGGATAGCAAAAATAAATATTTTTTTCTATATTGTGATATTCTTCATATTACATGCCCTGTATGAAAAATATCACAATGTAATTTGAGTTTTCAAATGCAATAAACCTAGATAACTGTGCACTCTGTACTTAAATGTCTCCAAATTTGATATATGAATCATTTGGCTTAAAATGGATTGTCATGGGTTAGGGTTGGGCTGGCCACTAG
>NW_010417048.1:6366-13042 GCF_000710305.1 Buceros rhinoceros silvestris | reverse complement strand
GACAATTACGGGCGGACATTTGCTTTCCCCCGCATTTGCGCAGGCAACGGACAAAACTACAGGCAGACTTTTTGCCTTTCCCCCCTGCCACCGGCATGGTGAGCCAGTGTGGGGTGAAGTTTGTAAGCGGCGGGAATTAGCCCGATCGGGGAGTTTATACTGTACACTTGTATTTATTCTCCCTCATCTCTTTCTCTCCCTTTCCCAGTCCGATTTTACCTTCAAGGGCATCTCTCTCATTAAACGTCTATCGCATATATATATGTAGCCTGTGTTATTTTCCTTAGCCCGAAAAGCCTAATGAGCTCACTAAAGCTCTTATCAGTACCTTTAATGAGCATCAAAAGTTTTCTGTGTGTTTTGGCAGGATTCCCAGCCAAAACCAGTCTGTCGCATCCTTTCGGTACGGGGGAAACAGCCCCCCTTCTCAAACCGTGACACTGCTCAACTGACTCTGGATAATGCAGAGATTAGCTGAGTGAATTCAAATTGAAACAATTAGTAAACAGACAACATAGGTGACTGAAGATAGGAAATGTTAAGTCAAAACAAAAGGCAAATGCTTAAAGGGTTGCAAAGCCTTTCTCTACGGGATATTTTTCCTTTTCAGATTAATACTTTCCTGTGCATTTTTTGGTATTGCTTTATACAGTGACTGGAAAACAAAAGTGTAAGGTATTATTTTCTTATCAGTGACTTCATAGTTGATGTGTGTGTGTCCTGAGGATAATTAACTATTCTGGTTCTTTGTCACAAGCACTAGTGAGTGAGCAGGTGATGCTCACCTTTAACATGCATGTAGGTTCTATGATCTGAGTAACTTTCACTGATTGTAAATCTCTGCCCACAGAACATCAGGTCTAAATGAGCAAAGAAGGATACTGGAAATCACCTGAGCATTTTCACATTATCCTGAGGAACTGCAACTGAAATGAAGATACTGTCCATATTAAACCACATTCTTTACTGGAACTTTATATTGGTCCAATTCAACTAAGCATTGTTGAACGAATACTTTTATGCCTTTCAGAGGTAGTTTTCTGCACTGGTTGAGCTGTGAGATGACTATACATCAAAGAATACAAAAAAAAAGCAAGGTTAGCTCATATTGTACTCCAGTGACAGCTGTACAAGTCTAAAGCCAATGGTTTGAATCCGCGTTACCAGTTTCCAAGGGACTCTGTGAAGCTATTGGCTATTGAGGGGTCAGATGTTCCTTTCTTTTTCTGCAGTTTTCTTTTTCTTGCCTTTTTCCTTGCCTGTTTTTTTTTTCTTTCTGTCTCAGTGTCTCTTTCTTTCCTCTTCCTTCCTTCTGTTCATTTCATCTTTCTTTTTCTTTCCTGTCTTTTGCTTTCTTTCTCTCTCTTTCTTTTTTTTCATCACTGCATAAATTTACGTAAAAAATTCCAGATATAGAGGAATTAAGTCCCTAAAGACTTTTCACAGTGAAAGCTTCTGTAGAACAGCCAACTTTAAGTGAAATGGGATTTCATCAATAACTTGCCTTGATTTGTAAATGCATAATCTGTATGACTTGTTATAAATAAAACTAGACATACCCACAAATCTATAAATAAATACATATACATACACAAACTTCACACAAATGTATAGGAAAGCTATGCAGACTGGAAAAACATGCTTAAGTCTGATCAAGCTTGTTAATGAAGAAATGAGGTGCAGATACATGAGGAAGAGTAATTACAATGCTACAAATAGCGCTTGCGTGGAACTGAAGTAATAGTCTAAAAATATTAAGAAGTGAGATGCGAAATATTTCGTTGAACTGTTTCAGCAGAGCTCTGCTTACATATAGTATGTATTCAGGCAATAAAAAAAGTCCAGTGACCTTAATTTCTACCTCAGATCAAAGTATGTCTGTCTTAACAGAAAACGTGTACCATATTCAACAATGACGGTTGAGTATTCCACCTGTTTTTGTCAGAACAACTCATGTGGTAAAATAAAATAAAATAAAATTAATAGTTAAAATTAATTACTCATCACTGGGCATAGTCCAGGCAATTTTCCACATTGGTCAACAGACAATGTTTCCACTGTTTTTCACACACACACAAACCAAAACCAAAAACACCACAGTGAAAAATAATCCTTAATGCTCAATCCACCTCTATCCACTTCTAAACTGTTAGAAAAGTCAGTTAAATCTTACTCAAAGGCCACATCAATGAACATTTAATGAAAGGTCCTCAAGCGTTCCAAGCACAAGAAACACTTAAAGAGCACAGCAAAGAAGACATCAAGGATTCACCTGCTAAGCTGAAGGACACCACCAGGAAAATGCAGTCTGAAGACATCATATGTGTCCAATGTATGAAGAAGCATTTGGTCTAACTTCATACAGCAGTAGGAGAAAATACTTCTAGTGCATCTTACAATCAATCAACATACCTTGCACTTTGGTAAAAGGTGGTGCATAAAGTCTGTCTATAGAGAATATACAATATATATACATGAATAAACATACCTTTCTTACTTCATGACTATAGGCATGAAACGATCTCTTAATTGAGGGTGACCTTAATCTTTTAAGGTTATGAGCTAACCTTATTTCTAAGAAATATGAACCCCTTTCACAACGTATCCTTTCATCATCATGGCTTGGCTTCATGAGCGAAGATCTGGGAAGGGCTTTTCCCACGCTCACTGCAAACGTGAGTGCACCCTTCGGGCCTGCGCGGTGGATTTTTTAGGTGAGGCGCAGCATGTGCGGAACTGGCCCCACCCTTTAGCAGTAATGCTTATATGCTTATAGAAAGTCCTTTGAAATAGCAGAAATGGTTTTTTTTAATATTTTTAAAGCAGTTTTAATATTTTTCACAGTTGCTAGAACTACTGAGAATACACACCTATCAAAACAAGTCATTTGCATGAGATGTCATATTTGACCTGGATAATGGTGATATGAAAATACATGAAAGCTTGTGAACATCATTCCATTTTCATTATAATCTGTTAGTTTCATACTGGTTTATAATGTTTTTAATTTAAGCTACTCTCCAAAATTTTTTTTTCTGGTGCAGTGAACAGTTTTGCACCCTCCCCTTTCCAAAAAGATCTGATCTGAGAAGTCAGTCCCAGCAAGGATTACGTCTCATCTGAGAAGTCAGTCTAAGCAGATGTTACGCATACATGCACTATATGGTTTTCTGTTACACAAACAAAATGAAAAATCTCTTTCCTACTATTTTTTGCAGTGTGGATATGGAAAGAAATTTCAAAACCAGACTAGTCCTCTTATGCTTACATATAGCGCTGTGTTAATGCTGTTCATGATCATTTGGGGAGGACTTTGTAGTGCTAGTTTCCTAGCTGAATCTGACAAAGTGCTCACTAGCCACTCCATTTGACTTTAAATGTGTTATTCTCAGTGTGACTCTGACATAGACTTGAATGGCTTAAGTGACTTTCAACTCCTTCTTGGAAACAACGTCCATCCTCTTCCATGCCCTTCTTGTCCACAAATTTTATATCAGCAAAGCTGGTTCTAGACTTGAAGGAGCCAACATCTTCTTCAATGAAGTTTTCGCCTATGTGTCCTAAATGTGTTTATGTCTCATCCCATAGCTTTCAGGTGAGACAAGAAGGATTTTCCTTCTCCAGTACCATAAAAATTATCTCCTCCCGAAATAAAGACCTTTCAAATACTAGGTCAGAATATTTGGAGATAAAAGCACCTATCACATTTTCCTAAAGTTTCGTTTCAAAGTCAAAAAGTTGACTGTGGGCTGTGGGCTGAATGTGCTGTTTGTTAGCAAATACAAAAATGCTTTCAATTTGTCTATCTAGTTCTTTAGCTCTGGGTGCCATACTGACAGTTGCTTGCAAACTGAAGCTAAGGATTACAAGATTTAAAACAAGATACAAATTCTATTTAGATCTATAGTCACTTTGTTTCTGTTCACTATGCGTTCATGAAAGTTCAAGATGCGACTTTGCTACAGGAAAAGAAGGCATGGTAGTGGATTTAGAATGTTCTGCTACAGTTTGCTTGATAACTTCATAGGATAAAAATGTGTTTCTTTTATAAACTGTTCCAAACAACCATACCATAAAACCTGTCTTTCATGTGCTTAACTCTAGTATAATGTTGCTGACATCTTACAACTGTATTTTCTTAAAAAAAAAAATAAAAAGAGAGAAAAAGGAAAAAATAGACTAAATTTATGAGTGTTGTAGTCTTATAGCCAATACGGTCTCATGACTATTTAAAGTCAGTTGAAAGCCCACTGGCTTCCTCAGTGACTGAATATCAACCTCCCATACTTTTGAATTTGAGGATGTCACAGAATCTTTTGAAGCAGCATAACCACTGTCAGAGGTTGACAAATTATCATGCAGGCCACTATTCTGCTTAGTAAAGCTCTCAACTTCTCCCTCATTAACATTCCAGATAAGAAAACACCTTCACTTCTGATTTGCTTAAACCAGACCAGCAGGCAGTGCACTAAACTCTTCAAAGGCTGCTGCCCTTAACCTTCAATGTTTCAAGCCCTTTGCTTTTATCATTCTTTTCAACTAAACTTAAAAGTTCCTGCTTACTTGATTGCCAGTCCCAGAGCATTTGCTGCCCAGTCCCAGGGCAGTTTTGATATATAGCATGCCAGACAGAGTCTGTTTTCCTCTTCCCAACTATCGACTTTTCCAGTAAGGCTGCAATTCTTTTGAGAATATGTGTACACATAGAAACACACAAGCATACACATGCATGCATCACAGATTTACAGCACCACAGTGCTGTATCTCACCTCAGGAGATAGCCCAGTTCTACTTCTGCTGAGAGCAGGTTCAGCTACAGTAAGTTGCTCAGGGAGGGAGAGGCATGTGGCAGGCAAAATTCTGCATGTCCAAGGATGGAGATTCCACAGCTTCTCTGGGAAACCTGTGCCAGAGTTTGACTGTACCGTCACAGGAAAAAAGTTTGAAGAAGTTTTCTTATGTTTAACTGGAGTTGGTTTTTTGTTTTGGGTTTTTTTGCCCATTTATGCCTGTTGTTATGTCACTAGACACCGCTCAGAAGAGGCTAATTCTCCCAATCTGGTATTTATACATGTGGATCGAATCCCCCTGAGCTCACTCTCCTTCAGACTAACACATCCAGAGCTCTCAGTCTCCCCTCACATGACAAATGCTCCAGTCCCTTCATCATTTTTGTGCTCCTCTACTGGACCACTCTAGTATGTTTGTGTTTCTCTTGTAGTGGGGAGCCCAGATTTGAACACAGCACCTGGATGTGTATTTCCAGGCTGAGTAGAGAATCAAGTCTCTTGATCTGCTGGCAATGGTTTTCCTAATGCAGCCCATGAGGCTGTTGACCTTCTTCGCTGCCAGGGCATAGTGCTTGCTCATGGTCAAATTTGTATCCATTAGGCATATTTGCTACATGATTTTCCTAGGGATTGAGGTGAAGTACACCTGTAGTTCCCTGGACCCTCCTTCTTACCTATCTTGAGACAAGAATGACATTTGCATTCTTCAAGTCCTCAGGAACATGGCATCTATACCAGGGGATACAGATAAAATTCCTACATATGGGAAGACTGTCTGTGGTGGTACAAATAAGTATTAACAGTGAAAAACTCAGACGTAGCTCAGGCTGCTGAGGATGTTCTGGATAGCAAGGAAGTGGATTGTAAAAGAGTTTTTTTCACTCCTCTCTCCAGGAAATTCAAGATGGCAGCTACAAAGAATTAATAATCTTTCCTAAGGGCAATCATATGTGTGGGCTTGAAGGAGCCATCTCTTCTCATTTCTTTATGATACTATGTACACTTGTAAAAGTGCATATAGTACAGCATCAATTATGCAGGTTACTGCATTTCCCAGCCAAAAAATATATAACTTTCAAACTCTAATTGACATCACAATGTTTCACAGATGACTACAGATTTTTCAGTTCCAACACACTGTCATCAGCACAAGGGCAATATTTTGCTCTCTCTCACTTTTCCTGAAGACTAAGTTATACTGTTTTGTTATGTCTGCTATACCTGTACAACTAAAGGTGGTGGATCTGAGTTCTTTTTGATTACAAGTGTGACCTAAGGAAGCTGCTACAGCACAAGGTTTTGAGGGATTTTTTTAAGTCATAGTATTCCTGGAGGTGGCATTTGGAATTGAGGTTTAAAGGACTCAGACTTCGTATTAGGGAAACTGGTAGATTATACATGGAGGAATTAATGAAACTTCACTTCCTAGATTGTGGACAGATTCTTTGATGTCTAATAGCATGTCATAGCTGATAGAATTTTTTTTTCCAGTTAGATAATTAATAGTTTTCCTGCCTTATGTGACTATTCCATTTCTTAATAAGACTTAGTGCATGCTATTGCCCTGATTAAGTAAATATTTCTTCACTTGTTTTCAGTAACTTTACTCTCTTTGAATTCTCCGATCTTTTGGCAAGTTTCAATGACATTTGGCAAAAGTTTCAAAAAAAGAAGGGAAAAAGATTTCTACCTGTGAAATCTTTCTTGTTGTCCTTTATGTCCCTCACCAGATTTTACTCCAGGTGGGCTTTGTCTTTTCTAAACCCACATCTGCAAACTCAGATGTGTTCCTCCCAGGTCACCTCACTTCCTTTATGTATTTTCTTGGGAGGTCCCTGCTCATCCATGCATCCTTCTCTCATCTTTGTTTGATACCCTACATATGG
>NW_010417048.1:0-6288 GCF_000710305.1 Buceros rhinoceros silvestris | reverse complement strand
GAGTCCTTATATTGGTGGGGGGGGGGGTGTGTGTGGAATGGTGTGGCATGGCATGTGTGTGTTTACACACACACACACACTGAACTTCAAGTAGGTGATCCTTGAAAGCTCATCAATGAGCTTTCTCAGAACCTCTACACAACCATTTCCCATGGGGTTCTCCCAAGTATGTCCTTGTAGAAGCCAAAGACTGCTCTTCTGAATTCCAGGGCTGTGGTCTTTGTTTTTGCCTTGCTCCCTACTCTCAGGATATTGAATTCAACCATTTGACAGTCATTGCAGTCAAGGCTGTCTTTGACCTTCACACATCCAGTGAGATATTCCTTGTTTGTGTACAAGGATCTATCAGAGCACCTTTTCTCATTGCCGCCTCTACCTTTTGGGTCAGGAGATGCCCTCCAGGAACCTTCTGGAATGCTTAGTTACTCTTGTGCTGTTTCTCCAGCTGATATCAAGGTAGTTGAAGTCAGTCATGAGAAGCATGACCTGTGAATGTGAAGTCACTTCAAGCATCACCCACTTGTTCTTCCTGACCAGGTGGCCTATAGCAGACATCCACTATGTCACCCATAGTGGTCTGCTCCTTAATCTTTACCCATAAGCTCTGAGTCGACTCATTATTCAACCCCAGGCAGAACTCTGTGTAATCCAAGTGGTCTTTCACATCAAGGGCAGCTTCCCCTCCTTGTCTTTCTGCCCTGCCTTTCCTAAAAAGCCTGTATTCCTCTACTGCAGCATTCTAGACGTGCAAGACATTCCACAACTCTGTGATGCCAACAGGATCATATCCCTGCAAATTAACACAGAAGGTTATCATTACAGTTTTAATACTAATACATGGATTTCTGCATGTCTCAAACTCTCCCAATATTTCAGATGATCAGGAACATCTTTCCTACTTTTCTATGTATTAGAGGTCTTTCCTGGCACTCACTGCTAACCACCTTTCTCTCACTTCTGACAGATTATGCCAACGCCTAAATTAGCCCTTGGAGCTGATTGAGATAAAGTGCGTCCAAAAGAGACAGTATCTCCATGGGGGGAAAAAAAATGGAAAAAATGAAACAGAATAGTATGCATTTGTTGGACTTCAACTACCATCAGAGGTGCATGCTGCCTTACTGCCACAGACATTTTCCTTAATCCTGAAAAATATGGTTCTCAGGCTGCATTTCCCCAAGAAAACCCATCCTGCCGATCCATGTGTGCTCTCTCTGCTTTGAGATCACTCAGAAATTACAGTCACACACACACTGTCATTTTCTCTCCCCCTCTTTATTCCTTACTACGAGGCTATTTACCCCTAACTGAGGAAGTTATTGAGGAAGTTAATCTGTTTGGTGAGGCAAATGTTATTGCGGTAAAACAGATGGCGTTGAGATGTTTACATGGCTTACTAACAACTCTGATTCAGCCAGGAATGAAACAATTATCCTACCTTCCACAAACATCCACCAAAAACCTTAGTGGCAGTGAGTCTATCTGCTGATTGTGTAGAATCATTGTATCATAGAATCATAGAATTGTTTGGGTTGGAAGCGACATTTAAAGTCCAGCCCCCTGCAGTGAGCAGGGACATTGTTAACTAGATCAGGTTGCCCAGAGCCCAGTCCAGCCTCACCTTCAATGTTTTCAGGGATGGAGCATCTACCACCTCTCTGGGCAATCTGTTCCAGTGTTTCACTACCCTCATTGTAAAAAAAATTTCTTCCTTATATCTAGTCTACATCTACACTTTTAATTTAAAACCATTACTCTTGATCTGTTACATCAGGCCCTGCTAAAAAGTTTGTCTCCATCTTCCTTATAGGCCCCCTTTAAGTACTGAAAGGATGGAGACTTCTTTTCTCCAGGCTGAATGAATCCAACTCTCTCAGCCTGTCCTCATAGCAGAGGATTATTTTTGTGGCTTTCCTCTGGACCTGCTCAAGCAGGACCATGTCTTTCTTGTGCTGAGGACTCCAGGCTGAGCACTGTACCCCAGGCGAGGTCTCAGCAGAGTGGAGTAGAGGGGCAGGATCACCTCACTTGACCTGCCGGCCATGCTTCTTTTGTTGGCCTTCTGGGCTGTGAATGCGTGCTGTCGGCTCATGTCTGGCTTTTCATCCACGAGGCAGAGTGGAGTAGAGGGGCAGGATCACCTCACTTGACCTGCCGGCCATGCTTCTTTTGTTGGCCTTCTGGGCTGTGAATGCGTGCTGTCGGCTCATGTCTGGCTTTTCATCCACGAGTACCCCCAAATGCTTCTCTGCAGGGCTGCTCCCAATCCCATCACCCCTCAGCCTGTATTGATACCAGGGGTTGACCCAACCCAAGTGCAAGGCCTTGTGCTTGGCCTTGTTGAACTTCATGATGTTCACATGGGCCCACTTCTCAAGCTTGTCCAGGTATTGTAACTTATTGACTTGTATCTTAATTACTGAGTGTCATACACGCTTATATAAACCTGTATGTTAATAAGCACATACTGAAGTTCTCCAGTTGAAATAGTTGCATGGTCTATATGCTGGCTCTGACTGGGGTGAGATACTTTGAGATAATGATGGTCAGTGAATATCAAACTCCTCATAGCCGAATTCTCACTCAATCTGCCCTCCCAAGCCTATCTTCTAAGGACACTGTAACAGCTCCTAGATCAGGGTTTTTTGTAAATGCTAACTTCCTTTATTATACCGGAAAATTAATCTTATGGGTAGTTGTTCATATTAGTCCCCCAAATCTCATCAATTTAATTATAGTTGTCAGCATCCTTTTCACTCTGAATGAGATTCAACCTGTTGATGCCGTTGGCTTATTTTGTACTACATGCTTCTGCATGACATTTACTATAACATCATCTTTTGTAATCAGGTCAAGTAATTGTAGAAAATTTCCTTTATTGACTGATTCTATGGACTCATCACGGCCTCTCAGTGCTAATTCTTTCTCTCCTGGCAGAAAAGATAATTACTTCTATTACTGTCCTAAAATAACGTATTTAATTGACAGTCATTTTCTGAAGATGCCCATTAGTTCAATGACACCTCAGTTTCCGTGTGACAGGGATTGAGTGTATAATTTATTTATCCTTGAAACCTCAATCCAGTATTAAAATCTGATGAATAGTAAAGCACAATTTTCTACTCCCTTTTTCAGTGTGCTTTAAGAGAGGCTAAAGAACGCTAAATCATTTTACCACAGTAGAGGAGCCGGGAGGACAGAGGTACTCACACTGCTAGTTGTGTATCGTACAAGATACTGATGGCTTTGTCAGTGGTTTTACAAGGACAGGGAAATTTGAAATTCTGAATAGCATGATATGTGAAAAGTAGGGGGAGAGAAGCTTCCCAGCAGATGCCCCAATTTGTGCACAGAGAGTGTCTCTCTCTCACAAATTCACAGTTCTTGAAATTTGGTAATTACTATACGGTAACTATTTTGATTCAGTTGAAGCTTTTACATAGTGTTGCCTTGGAGATTCTGCTTGTAAGTGAAAAAACCCAACCAAACAAACAAAAAAAATCACCCCACTGTAAGAGCTATAAGCTGAGTATGACCACTTTTGACCAACCCTTAGTAAGGTTCACTTTCTTTTCCAAATCTTATCTTCTCCACTGACACGTGACAACATAAAAAACATTGGATAAATACACAATCTAGTATGTGTAAGCAGTTTCTATCCTCACAGAGGTATGCTGCTTATTTTTAAGTGCAAGGTAGGCAACCAGTAGGAACTGCTACTTCACAGTCACCTGTTTTCACTCTTCGTTGAGTCTCTGTGATATGAGAAGACAAAATATATTCTGTTTCAGTATGCATTGCAAAAACTGAATGAGCAACGAGTGGGTATGTTTGTACACAGGATCTTCTGTCATTTTAGGTAGGACATATTTATCTAGTATATCCTCTTATTCAGAAGCAAAAAATAAACAAAAGTATGGAAACATGATGTCAAAATATACCTTGAAATTCTGCTTTCATTGCTCAGTTTATAAAGGAAAATATTTATTTGTGGCAAGCAGTCATTCCAAGCAATCATAAGCAATTCAAAGCTTTCTGGTGTTTTATCTAATTTCCCCCCTACATATGGTATTTCTGTGAATACTTAGTAGTACTTTTACTGCACATCTACAGAGATGTGAAATGGTTTACAGCTTGTTTGACTCAGAAATAAAGAATGCAGAACTAAAAGTCAGGAGCACTCCACTCCTTGACAGTCTTTTACATGACATCTGCCCTTGGTTATTGACTTTGAAAAGGTAAGTTGTTGTAAACATCCAGAAGTATCGTGTATCAGGCATGTCTGTTTTTAAAATAGCTACCATTAAAGACTACTCTGACAAGAGAAATCCCAACAGTTTGAAAATGATATGAAACTCTGTACTTCAAAGAAAAAAGCTGCCACTAGCAAATGTAATTTATTCTTTTGAATTCATTATTTTGTAATGGAAGAGATCTTTCTGTGTTACTCTTCTCTCAGTTTGAGATCTTTCTGTGTTATTCTTCTTTCATTTTATGACAAAGCACTGGACCAGACACAGTAGTTGTAGAGTAGGTATTGCAAGTGTGATGTAGTATGGACAAAACCATAGCTAACAAGTTACTGGATAAGATGTTATGACAGGCAAGACTTCCTTTGACACAGCCATATTCTCATGGACTTGATATAGAAAGAGAAGCCTCCAGGAAAAAAAAAATGGCTGGGGGGTTTTAAATTTTTTTTAAACTGCTTCTAAAAGGCAAAATTAATTAATTTTATAAAAAGAAAAGCCTCCAGGAAAAAAAAAATGGCTGGTGCGTTCTAAATTTTTCTTAACCTGCTTCTAAGAGGCATAATTAATTAGAATTTCTTCCAGGCTCTGGAATTGAAAGAACTTCATACTGACAAGTTACAGTAAAAAATAGTGCTGCAGTCTGAGAACAGTAATGATTAACATCTTTTTTCTTCCTTAAAACTGCTACTGTAGGAAATGCTCACATCAACAGTCTAACGAACCCATGTGAAGTTTGACTATCTCTTCAGGTTTCAACTAGTGACCCAGACAGAGGTCATAGAATAGCTGTAAGCATTATTCCTAACTTTGTTAGACCTCTGCCTTTTGTGTTATGTGAAAGCCAGTGGGGAATGCACAGAGGCTCATATTATGGGGGATTGCTAGTACAGCTTTGCAGGGTCAGCTGAAAATAAATTTCTAGCAGTCTGTGGAAGGCTTATTTAACAAGACTTATTCTGGATGAAAACATTTGCCAAATTAATACTTCTTAATAAAATAGTGGCAGGCCAGCCCTCTTACTTGACGTCCTTTGTGTCCTTGGATGACAGAAATAATGTCTGTACAGCAACTGGTAATTCTCCAGCAGTAATGACACACAAGACTGGAAGTGAAATGTTTTCCTGCCTATATAATAGGTCAAGGTCACTGATATTTTCTGTCAGAACTGAATGACATGACTGAGGTAAACAGAATAACTAGTAATGAAAAGTAACCCTTTTCTGAACCATTTCAGAAGGTGTGGCTGGACAGCTAGTCATTTTCTATAGTCATTCAAAGATGTGGTGACTCAAAGAGCTCAAGCTTGTTATTTCCTTTGATATTTTTGTGAAGGGAGAAATCTTACAATAAAGGAGGAAACATCATCATGCTCCAATGATTCCCGTTTGTAAGTATTACTTTCTGTGACTACTGGCAGACACGGGGCTGACTGCTCCATTGCCACAACTGAGAGTGGCATGTGGGTGGGAGATACCTGGCTGTGCTCCAGTGGGTCAAGAAAGAGAGAGTAAGCTGAAGGAGGTAAGTGCTTTAGAAAACTTTGGACAGCAGTGAACTTAACCATCAGTTGAAGAGTCTTCACTGGTATTACCAGTTTGCTTTCTAACCTCTGATGCTCTTAGTGGCTCTTGGAACACAATGCCACCTGTTTTTTCACTATTTTTTTTCACTACATTTTTTCACTATTTCACCTTTGTGTCAACAGACTGCAACCATTTTGTTCTCACAGGAACATTGTCTTAAATATGTGTGTCACTGTGATACGTGTCAGTCTTGTGTCTCCTACATCTGTAAGCTCTGCCTGAAACCAAGAAGTGGTGAAAATGCCACTGTTCATCACACAAAAGAAATAAATCTACGGACTGCCATTACCAGATTTGCTGTGTCCTTGCCCAGTTTTCCATCAATTACAAAACTGCATTTAGGATAATCTAATTTGGATACGCACTAGTTAAGGTTATGGAACTTCTACGACAAGCTGGGGAGAATCAGGTAACTGGCAGCCCAAGTGTCCTGGGTTCAACATGGAGGAACC
>NW_010417047.1:0-11218 GCF_000710305.1 Buceros rhinoceros silvestris | reverse complement strand
TTCCTTCTTTCTTTCTTTTTCTTTCTTTCTTCTTTTCTCACCTTCTCTGCCCTGTCTTTTTCTCTCTTGCTTCTCCCAGATGTCCAACTGCTTTTTTTTCCCTTCACATGTTTTGAAACAATTGAGACATAAGTACAGAGTTGTAAGCTGAAGGGACCAATAGTGGAGGAGATTTTGACTATCTAAAAACATAGCTTTTCCCAATTCTTTCAGATTTTTTATTATTTTCATTTAAGTCTTGCATTGCTTAGCAACTTTAAACCATATATAGAAAGTCCTTTTCCTGTCCCATTTTGTAAGTCTCCAAGTTATCTTTAGTTCAAGCGCTGAGACACCTGAATTGATGAACAATTGTTCTATTGTCAAGTGCATGCATCTCTAATTAAGCTACAGCCAGTGCAGGCATAAAGGCTGAATTTAGTAATGTAGCTGCCTTCTTTATTACAGAAAGATAAGTCAGCCGTTCAGAATGAAAAGAATTAAATACGCTTGCAACGAGAAAAGTTCTTTACAATAGCAGCAGACTGTAACATGTAAAAAACTAAGCAAAGAGAAATCCTTTTAAACAAAAGATTCCACTATGCTATGTTTTTAACAATGTAATACTGTCTTTGTATATAGCTAAGAAGAAAGGCTAAATAAGCAAAACAACCCTCTGAGGAAGGAAAGAATTATAGCTCAGACAATCTGATACGTACCATAGCATAGTGGAGTGCTTTTGGCTTGATTGCAGAAGAAAAATAGATGACTGCTTTAATTGTCTTCTGGTCTTTTCTTTCTGCTGAAAGCACAAAAATATATGGTCACAACATGGGTAAGAATAATTGTCAGAATTTTTTACTGTTAACTAGATGAAAGGAAAGCTCATGATAACCATATAACTGAGGCTACATATAGTGGTAAGTAGAATAGAGTTCTCCCACTGTTAAGACCAGATCCCTGTAGAGTAGGTTGATGCATCCCCACTGCAGAGCATTTGTTTCTGGAAGCATTCTGGAATCGGCGTGGAAGCTTTGTGATTTTAAGACAGAACTATTTTTAATGGACTTTCTTATTTTCTTTTTTTTTTTCTTTCAGTTCAAAATATTTTAAAAACTGGAAAGGCTCAGCTCTCTGTTTCCTCCCTGGTATGAAACTTAGTAGGCAAGTTTCATATTTTGTTTTGTGGGATGAGGACATGTAGCGGTAACTCAGGGTAAAAAAGTTCTTTTTGTCAAATTTGGAGAGAGATGTGGAGTGAAGAGGTCCAATCCTTGAACACTTTTGTGCCTATTGTCTATGGGAGTAATCCCTGGACTTAACAACCACTAGGCTTTCTAAAAGATTGTCAGTTAAAGGCTGACCACAAGAGGTCCAGAGAGCTATCTAACGATTTAACAGTCTGTACAATGAGGCACATCGTCTTGCTGCATGAGCTTCTTTTATTTAGCAGAGTAGACATGCTATTGCTAAGTAGATAAGCAGCAGTTAGCTGCCAAAAATACATTGCCTGCACTTTACATAACAGATGTTTCTTTCTCAATTGGTCTGCATGCACACATTAGTGTTTGCTATAGTATATGTAGCAAGACTCTGCAGTAACAATGGTGCATAGCATGACTATAGCTGAATTACAGTATTTTGCAATGTCGCACCAAAACCATTGTAAAACCAGACAGAGAAACAACTCAATCTAATATCATGTCCATTTTTTAAAAAAATTGCTTGAAAACATTCCTGTAAGCTCCATAGTGAGCTTACAGATTGTTTGTGAAACTGTAGCAAGAAAACATATGCTGAGATTCTTCTCCTGGCTTTATCATCTAACATAGTAAATCATCTCTTTCTATTCAGGGAAGCACAACTGCCAGCATAGACCCAGATTATTCCACAGGCAGACCACAGGAGACCTTATTCTGGATTTCAGTTACTAGAACCCTTAGACACCCCTAGCACTCCGCAATGTTTTGCAGTTCCACATCACCTATATGGTCCACCGAAAATGTGGAGCTTTGACTTTTATCTGATGCAAAATGAAATGTCAAGTACAGTGAAAGAACTAGCTTTTTATTTTAATGTTAAGTTAAACAGTGGAACCTGCCTCATGTGGGAACACAAAGTACAGATGTATGGCTGAGCTTGGCGGATTTACCCTACGGTAACTTACCATGTTTGGTGGGGGTTGGTCTTATTTCTAAGATACAGGCAGAAAAGGTAGGCGTCCTGAAGTAATTCAACTGAGGTTAAGAAATTACAGTTTTCATTAGAAAATACAACACTAAACACCATAAAATATTTTATATTAATGATGCTTTATTCTATCCAGTTACGCAGTTAGAAACTACAGAAAAGTCTTTAGACAAAAATAGTGCATATGAATAAAATTATATATATTTAAAGGTCTTAATAAAAACAACTGTAATAATATAGCAATAAACTCCCATTTTAAAATGGTGTAGTCACTTAAAAATACTTTAGAAGAGAGCCATATGTATGTATGTATATTTAATCTGGGAATAATCATAGCAGGGTTGGGGTTTTTTTCATATATATATGCCCTGTAACTGAATGCTTCCTACAACAAGTAAGGGAATCACATTAAGAATCCTCTTGGGCTGCCAAGATATATTTTGTTTTTCCAAGAAGAATTCTTAAGCAACAGGTGATAGGTGAGAAGGAAAAGGGAAGGCATAGTAACAGTACTATTTTCAGATGTGTTGCTACTATGAAATAGGCAGTGTAAAATTAAACCAGACTTGCTCTTGCTCTATGATGACAGGATTTAAAAACAGCTTTATTATGGAACAGATCCTAGGTGTCCATTTAGATAAGATATAAACATGTGTAGAAGAATCGTAATATGTAGAAAACATAGAAAACACTCTGATCAGAGACAATCCTAATGTATTTTACAGGTGTTATTTAAGCACAAATTTGCCAATATGTGATTTGCATACTTTAGTTTTCCTTTATATACCTACTCCCTTTATTTCTCTCTAGTCTCAAGTCTCATTCTGCAAAACGATTCTGTTGGAGTTGCAACAGACAGCATTGTGATGCTTAGCACTGTAACGTCTAAAATGTAGATACTCAAAACTGAATTTACGGTGCTGATTTAGGTGCCTAGATGTCACTATACATCAAATACAGGAACCTAAATCAATGTTCAAAGCAGTCAGCTGAGTGCTGCCATGTTAAGCTCCCCTCTATGAAATGTGAATCTGAAATTTGGAAGCTGAAGCAGTTTCCTGGGGATTCAGAGTTCTGTTTTCTTTCTGAAAGTGAGACACTGCTGAACACCAGCTTCCTCCTCCTCCTCCTCTCTGTCTTGTTGTGTGAGCCTTCCCATGGAAGCTGCAAGCCAGAAATGGGAGCATGACAGCAAGTTTTATCTGATTTCCTTTCCTCGGGGTAACTCTACGAACTCCACATCTATGATGCTTAATGACCTAATCTTTCAGGAGATTAATTTCAATTGCTTTTCACATTTAAATATCTCCCTATTCCAAATTGGGGCTTTTGCAGTTTTGAAAAGGTTATACCTTTCTGGCAGTGAACCTATGTGGCAAAAGTTCTGATAGGTTTATTGCACACCGGAAAGTATTTCTCATGGCTTAAGACAGTTTAAAATACATGGTAAGTGGCTTGAGAACTGGGGAAGGAATTGTTTTTACAGCTTTCATTTTGTCAAAGCCCAGTGTCTGATAACTTTACCTCTTTGGAAATGGATAACTGTTTTTACTGTTGTGTGATATTCCTTCTTTTTATGTCAATGTCTGTCTAACAGCTGTTGTCTTAGCTGTGATCTAGGAGCTTCCAATGCTTAATTCATGATCCTCTGCAGTTTCAGTGGAAGGACAAGGTCTATAGCAAAGGACTAGAAAAGACTCATATGCTCCGTGATTCGGCACAAAGGGGAGAGGCATAGAATATGCTTACCGCTTGGGATAAGCACACACTGAGGGTGGCACATTCCCCAAACCGCAGTTTTTTCTCAGAAGCATTTGGGTATTACTTTCCTCATCATTTCCTCAAATTAACTAGCAGCTGACATAATCCTTCCTACCCATCTCATATAATATAACAATAGCAATCTGGTGTGTTCTTCATTTCCCATCTGTCTCATGATGTCGTTTGTGAACTTTCCTCCATCCCTAATATGCTTGAGGAAAGATTTTTACAGATAACCTTCACAAATCAAGCTATTTTTGCTAAATTAATTACGTTTGCTTCCTATTGTTGTGTATCAGTAAAAGGCTTTTAAAATACATTAAGCTAGCTAACATCTTTTTTTAAAAAAAAATAAAATGGAATGCACTTTTGTTAAGGGAAGAAAGGAAAGAAAAAAGGATTCCTTTCACTTTAAAGATGGAATCCAATGTACACTTTGTCTGCCACCTTGTCAGCTAAGTCACAGAAACAAGGCTGTCCTGCATAAACAAAACAAAATGAAAAAAAAAAAAACAAACTTGTGGTTATTTTGCTGTTATTGTTGTTGAGGATGGTGGCGTTTTGTTTGGTTGGTTTGTTTGCTTTTTTCTTTTTAATATCAGGAGGAGTTCTAGCTGCCTTTCTGCAGTTAAAATAATTGTAACATACCATTAGTTTTTGTTATGTAAGCAAGTAAGAGGAGATTGCCAAACTAAGGACATATTAAGACAGTTTGAGCAGAAACTTGGCTGGGTGCCTTTGGGGATTTCTCTAGGAACAAACACAGAGGTTAGAACATTAATCAGTAAGCTGTGTGAGAAACTGCGGAAAGATTGGGGAAAAGATGTGATGGTAGCAGACCCTGGAAGCAATGGTGTAAAAAACCTGAGGGCAAGACATGCAATCAGATTTCTGTGGCTTAACAAGTTACTGCTTGTCATCAGAACACGAGTAATTGTTAGTGACTAAAGGAAGATTACACAGGAAATCCTATCATTCAGTAAACACTGGAACAGAATATACACCTTGTGCGATAGCTGTCGTTTGACAGCATGCTGTCTCCCAAAGTCTCTCTCTGTAAAGAAGGAATACAGTCATAGGTACAGAAAGGCAATTGAAATACAAAAGCCAAAAAACGCTACACTGTAAATTTGACACACCTGAAAAATAGCCGCAGGCAACTGAGGGATGGATTTCATAAGCTAACTCCATATAATTAGAAGAGAGCCAAATCATCTTAAAGACTTACCTGTCTTTTAAATAAATAGACTAAGCCAGCAATAACTGTGAGATGATGTGTCTTAACATAAACCACAGCGAGAACACACTGAAGTAAATTACTTTATGAAGCATACGGACTCCAGCTAAGGATATGAAGAAAGATAGTTATTGAGTGTCTGTTTAGTGTGGTAATACTACTTGGAACGTAAGTCAGAAAACAGTAAAGAAAAAGGTTTTGCTTTATGTGCAAAGTTAGCTTTTTGAAGAAAAAAAGGTATTTCTGCCTTTTTTTTTTTTTTGTCTGTGCTATAGGAAATTAGAATTTTGAGCATTCTTTCTACAGGAATATTCTTTCCAAATTCAGCTGGTCCTAGAGACCACCCTAAAGCAAACATTCTCCAAGATCAAAATCTTACCTATTTGAGTAATAAAAAAACCCTTCCCTCTCACCTGAAGTCACTGTGGTCTTAAACACTGAATATATTGTGTAATCTTTTCCCTAAAGAGTTTGTGATATAGAATTTTGTATGTGTATCAAAGTCAATATTTTTACTATCCTAATTATATCGGTATTGTCAAATCAGTGTAAATTCTTCAATTAATACAAATGTTATAAGACCATTTTTATGATGCTACAACTAAAGGATGTTTAATTTAGAGTATCCTGTTCTTATATTAAGTTCATAGATCAAAAATCTAGCTGAATAAGTACAATAGTACAAAACTACTTCAAAGAGGCCCATGGAGAAAAAAATGAGAGAACGGGGAGCCAAAACCTCTTATTTGCTGGGAACTGTAAAAGCTAACAACTAGATAGCTTCCTCAAGATTACAGAAAGAACCTGTATCAGAGCTAGAAGCTCAGAAATTCAGTCTGTATGTTTTGGGTCCCTGTATAGTGCTTAGAAATTATCATCTTTATTTATCACTTTTAGGACTGGTACTGTGAATATGAGTTTGTGATAGATTATGTCAAATTGAAGTCTGAAGTATTTGGGCTCAATATCATAACAGAAGTGAGGTTTGTATGGTTACGGATGCTGTGAATTTTGTCTGTGTAAACGCTTCAAATAAGAGGTCTGATTATTCTCTCAAGTCGATATGTGTCGGAAGTGATAATATTGGAACTGATGACATTAGCTTATCCGGTTCGGTTGAAGGGGAATAAACCAGGCTTTATGATTGTCTTTACCACCGATTGCTTTCTTTATAACCCTGTGACAATAACAAATTGATACATCAGTATTTAGTCACTGTACAGGCGCATGAGAGGAATTCTTCTTTTATGTTTTGCACAAGTCTGCTGATTGTCAGATTGAACAAATATGCTCCAATATAGCAAAATATAGCAAAATATAGCAAAATACGGCAAGGTAACAGATCTAAAATTTCAAATCACAATTTTCATGACCATCTGTAGTTTCTGTTGAACATTCCATGTATATTTTTTCTTTTGTTTTGATATGTTGTAAACTAATGGAGATATAATAATGTAAAAATAAATAAATATTTTGGAAACTTTTTTGAAACATGTTTGAAACTTGCTAAAATAAAGATATATATTGCTTCTGTGTTTCACAGAATAGACATCTAAACATAGTTGAAATGAATTCTACTATTTCTGTGAAACAGGAAGTTGGGTAGAATTCATTTCAGTTGTGTTTATACGCCTACTTTTGAACTAATCAATGTAAGAACCCTATATAATCAATGCAGGAACCCTATACAATCAATGCAGACAAATAGAGCTTTATTCATCTGACCTGCTTTAGATGTTGAATTTAGATGAGATGAATGGTGGTATACAACCTACAGAACGAGCTGAATAGGCCAAAAATGCCAGTTGCCATACCTAAAGTAAAATTTAGATGACCGATGCAGGTGTTGTCTATGCTTATGCTGTAGATGATACCTACATGTGATTAGAAGAACTCCACTCCACGTGCCTGCACTACCCCATGCTTCATGGAAAAGATCAATCTTTTATGTGCCTGTTCCAGAAAGAAAAAGCAGTATGTCCAGTTTACATCTCAGTATTAACCTAAGTCCCTACCTACTTGGCTGTACTTCTAGCCCTGACTAGTACTCTGACCACTGCAGCAAACTGTTTGGATGTACAGAACTGGGTGTGTGCAGTTTTTTGTACTTCCTCATTCTGTTATATGGACAGGATTATCACATTCACTTAGCTGTTAAACAGATGGCCAGGAATGCTTTTGTTCTTCCTTCTCCATTTTGAGAACTCTCTTTGGACAGAGCCCTTAGGAATTATTGTAGTGGGAAGGTTAATTAGTGATAGACACCCATTTCACATTAATGTGTTTCTACAAAAAACATTCTGAGATAATATGTTATGCAGTCAGCTTTTAGTTTGATTGTCAGGATGTACTCATACATATTTCTGCAAATTATTAGAATGGCTGTATTCAGAAGGTCCCCAAACTGAAGTGGAAGTTACTGTTTCTCAAAAAGGGAAGATGTGTGCAGAATTTCAGGTCTGTAGTAAATTAGGGATGGAGGATATAGCTTTGGGCAAAATACTGTTGATTTATATGGTGCTTTTCCTGTGTGTAACAGATAGCTTTGGACTCCCAGTCTGGAATTCAACAGGCATCAGGAAGTCAGAGTAAATTGATGGCTGATATTTTTCACAGAGGAAAGGAATCATTGATGCACTGTTTTAGAACAGCTTTGTTGTCTCTCAGGACTATTCATTTGTTGGGTTCTCAGTTTGCAGGTAACACTCATTTTCTTCTTCAGAGCAATACTGGTATCAGACTGCATATCCCTGTATTTTAGTTAAGTACAATCACAATTTTAGTTTAATTTTCTTCTTCTCCTTCCCGCCCCCACTTCTTTTTTTTTTTTTTTTATTTATTCACTGGCACAAACTTTGATTTTGTACCAGCTTTTAAAAGATGACTAAGCATTTTATTCTGTATGACTTATCACTCAGCTTTATAGCTAGGATGATACATGAGTTAAACCATGACAGCTGCGAAATTCACTGAAGCTTCAGAAGATAACTTTCTGAAGATCTCATTCATTGCAGAAGTAAGAACAGATACTCAGTCTCAGCAGTACAGGCTGACTTCTAATTAATATTATTTTATTTATTTATATTAGTTATTGTTTACTTTTTGACATGTTTTGCACCAGTGCTTCAAGAATCTTAGTAGAATTCTATTACCGTTGAATCATTATATATTTTATATCAGAATTATTTTAACCATAACACAAGTATACTGATTCTTTAGTCTCCATTTACATTTACAACAACACTTACTTACAAATATTTTTCACCAGACACTTTTTTATGGGTTTCCAGTTCAGGATGTCCATAGCAGAATGAAAGCTATCATTGATAATCCCCAAAATACAAACATATTAAGACTTGAAGTAGTGCAGTCTCACCTATAACCATACCTTTGGATGAAAGCAGTAACAATAGACTAATAGGAAACACACAAATTAGGTTATACATACAAAAAATCCCCTCTATTGGCTTATACATAAATAGCTCTGATAAATAAGATGCAGAACTCTTTAGGTTTTCTGTAGAATGCTGAACCTTGAATTAACCAAGTTAGATGGAAATTTTCTGTTCACCTAACGGTATTAGAGCTAGTAAAGAATTAATTTCAGCTTGCTGGTCTGTCTGCCTTCACCTCTCCTCCCATTTCACAGAAAGGAGGCTGTTCAATCTTGGTTCATGGCAGACTCCGAAATTCATTCTGGATTAGTCATCATGGAACAAGCTCTACATGCTCCCTTTCCTGGTTGTATGACCAGTGGCATATTGATTTTGCTTCCACTCAGAACCCATATGAGAGACATAAACATCTAACAATTGCTTATTGTAATCTGTGTCTTAGTTTATGGCAAGCTGCCATCTAAAAGAATTTCAATTATTTTCTTACTTTCTTAAAAACTTCTGCTGCTGTATTACCCCATACAATTATATCATCAATGTACTGCAGGTGTTCTGGAGCTCCAGCTTTCTCTAGTGCACTATGGATCAGCCCATGGCAAATGGTTGAACGGTGTTTCCACCCATGGGGCAGTTCTTTCCAGGTGTACTGGACACCTCTCCAGGTGAAAGCAGACTCTAGCCTACACTCTAGTGTTATAGGAACAGAGCAAAAAGTATTAGCAATGTCAATCACAGCACACCACTTAGCTGCCTTTGACTCCAGTTCATGCTGGAGTTCTAATACGTCTGTCACAGCAGCAGCACTCCGGTGTAACCTCGTTCAGGCCACAATAATCCACTGTCAATCTCCATTCCCCATTAGATTTTCACACTGGCTATATAGGACTGTTAAGTGGTGAAAGGGCCTTGTTAAGCACTCTTTGGCCCTCTAGTTGATGGATCAACATCTGGATGGGATCCAAGGCATCTCCCTTGGTACAATACTACTGTTGATGCATTGATTTAGTAGCAATTGGCACCTTTTGATCTTCAACCCTCATCCAGCCCACAGCGTTGCACTCCTCTGTAAGTTTAGGCAGGACAATCAGCTGTTCAATGTCTCTACAGCTGCTATACCAAAGACTCACCAATACCCTTTTGGGTCTTTATAATATCCTTTCCAGAGGCAGTCTATGCCGAGGGTGCATGGGACATCTCAAACAGTCAATACAGAGTGCTTTTCTCACTTGTTCCCACTTAGGCTTGCTTCAGCCTCCAACACAGTCAGTTCTTGAGATCCTCCAGTAACTCCAGAAATAGTTACAGATTCTGTGCCTTCATGATTCAATGGCAATAGGGTGCGCTGTGCTCCAGTGTCTACTAGGGCTTTATATTTTCATGGTTCTAACGTGTCAGGCCATCGAATCCACAGACTCCAATAAACTGGGTTGTCCCTCTCTTCCATCCAGCTGGAGGCAGGGCTCCTCTAATTCCAAGGGTAGTTCTTACTATTGACATCTGGGTGTTGTAGCTTACCAGGTTCACAGGATTTACATAGTTCACAGGGGTTACATAGTTTATAGGATTTATGTGGACTACACATAAATTTTCATTCCCCCTACTCACATTTGGATCTGAGGCCCACCCGCTCAGACTAAAGATCTTCTCACGGTTGACTGGAGCAAATTCCCTCCTCCTGGAAGAACTCTTTCTTCTGTTTATTTTTCCTTGTAGCTAATGTACTCATCCCTGTAAGGCAGACGCAGGTTTTCCATCCCATCTATGCATGTTCTCTCCACATTTGTGCATGACCACAAGGTACTTGTGAGAGACCACAGGGTATCTCATGACATGTACTTTTGCTGTTTCGGTGGTCTTACAGAAGACCATCATCTCTTAATGGCTGCAATGCAAGTTCACTTGGAAGAAAAATAGGGTTTTTTCTTCCTTCTGACTAGTTCTTCAAACACTTTTGCAATTGATTTCTTAGTTTTCTTAGCTATTTCTTCCAGAGCTGATACAGAGGCCTGTAGGGGACCAGAGAGACTGTCTTCATACTGTCATGCTCTTTGAGCCAGTTATACTCACAGCTGGCTGGTATCTGGTCATCTCTTCTTTTCCCAGATCATTGTTGACAATGTGTGGGCATACATTGAAGGTGCACTCTGCACCAGCTTCCGCAACATAGGTGACATGGCATGGCATCAGGGCCTACATTTGCTCACCTCTCATTATAGCTCTTGCGCAGCTAATTCTCTCAGGTACTCAATGCCTTGGTCCATGGCCCTCCATTTGATCAAGTGGCATTCAATATCATCCTTAAAGAGGTACCTGGTCCTTACAGCTGATAAGAGTCACCTCCAAAGGCTGAGAGATTTTGTCTTATCTACAAGCGCTTTGTCAATGCCTCTGTCTCTGGCCAGGAATCCTGTTACGGGTTGAGGGTCCGAGGTATCCACTCCTCAAATCACCGTAACGATTCCGTCTGCCTTGTCAGAGGCAGAAGGGTTTTAAAAAGGGGAAGGAAGAAATTCACACCTCGGTTTGAACTTGGGAACTGAAACAAACCTTTAATAAACAATGAATTCATACATACGACTATATTCTACGAATATGTCTGCATATAATTACAACCTAAAGAAAAAGAACGGAGAAGAGAGGACTTAGATAAAGTTCT
>NW_010417046.1:56361-58175 GCF_000710305.1 Buceros rhinoceros silvestris | reverse complement strand
CTTTAATTCAGCACATTTCCCAGCTGTATTCAAACCAGCCTATTCTAATGGCAATTTTTGGTTGAAAGGCGGTATCTGGTCCCACAAATGGAGCTGAGCTGCACCACAAAAACGTAGTGTTCAAATAGGCCAGGAGTTTCCTGCGCCTTATAACCAGCATCACTAGGTTCATCTTACTAGCAAGAAATGTTCAGAAAATCAGCCACGCTTTAGTACAGGACAAGATGGCACAGAAGAAACAACACAGATCATAAACATCAGAAAATCAGCCACGCTTTAGTACAGGACAGGATGGCACAGAAGAAACGACACAGATCATAAACGTGGGAAGGTTTTGTTCTTTGTTACACTCATAGGAAAATATATTTATCATGTTGTTCAGGACCTGTTTCTCTATGCAGTCTTAACGCGAGTGAGCTCTTGCGAGTGGTGTTGAACTTGAATGTCTAGTAGTTACCCTGGTTGTTCTGAGTACGTAAACTGAAAATGCCTGTGATTTGCGTTTACATAACCAAAGTTGTTATTAATTGTATTAATTATTGCAAGGCAATTTGGTGTGGTTTATGCTCCACTTATTTGTCTCCTTTATTACTTTTATTTTTCTTATGTCATTGTAGATTCACCAAGTTGAAGAGCCTTAACCTTTCCAATAATAATTTAGGAGACTTTCCACTGGCAGTCTGCAGTATCCCAACCCTGACTGAGCTCAACGTCTCCTGCAACGGCCTCAGAAGTGTTCCAGCAGTCGTAGGCGAGATGCACAAGCAAGTACTTTCTTAAAACTTAATGTACACGCCCTGATAGTAAAGGCAACAAGCAGTTTCATGACTCACTGTAGAACCTTGCTATGAGAAACAGTTTAAACTGAGTTCTGTCAGAGCAGACTGGCTTGTAGATCTGTATGGAAGCATGTGCGAGCTGTGGGGTGAGGGGAAACACACTTGGTGTCTCGAAGCTCTTCAAGTCCCCAGCATTTGACACGAGGGTCGAAAATATTTAAACCTCCTTACGTATGCACTTCAACCATCACACAAATTGCAGTTCTAGAGATGTTTGAGTGTACAATGCAGCCTACATTTCATAGTTGCTAAAGCTTTTAATTACTTGGTCAATACCTTCTGTAGCAGATGTTAAGGCATTATCCATTAATGTTTTTCTTTCTTCTGCCCTTTAGTGTATTTTATGTCACTTTAACTGCAGCAGATTTGCGTGCTTATAGGAGGGAAATGTGATTTAACAGGTCACTCACTTTCTTCACACTCTCTCTTCCCTTCTCCCACTTATAACAGCTTGCAGACATTTTTGCTGGATGGCAACTTTCTCCAGTCCCTTCCTGATGAACTGGAACATATGCATCAGCTCAGCTACATGAGTCTGTCCTTCAATGAGTTCTCTGACATTCCAGGGGTGCTGGAGAAGCTGACTGCCATGGATAAGCTCTGTATGTCAGGGAACTGCATGGATACCCTGAACCTCCAGGTGTTAAAAAGGATGCCTCATATTAAACATGTGGATCTAAGGTAGGTATTTGGAAAAGAGGAAAAATAAGTGGGTCTAAATTATCGGTGTTGAAACAGTTTCTCCTTGGCAGTCACAATAGTCCCTGGGTACAAATCTCTTGTGTTAGTCTATTGAACCATAGTTGTGATAGTGTAGTCGTGCTGTGTAACTCACAGCACTTGCCATGACTTAGCATTCTTCTTTGTGGAAGAGGTAGCACTTAGGGAGATCAATAGATAGGAGAATGAGTTTTGGGGGAAGTTAATATTTACACCAACAGATCAAACAAAACAGAGCTTGGGTTATTACTGCTG
>NW_010417046.1:43531-56260 GCF_000710305.1 Buceros rhinoceros silvestris | reverse complement strand
GTTCCTGTTGCTGCAGTGTTGTTATTAAATAAATGATAGCCCCTGACCCAAAAAACTTGTGAATGTCATAGATGTGCGAGATGAAGAAAAGGGCAGTGAAGGTGAAAGGACGAGAACAGATATTTTAATATTTCTTGGTATGTTAGTCTAGTCTAAGCCTAGTCTGCCATGGGTAACATTATTTTGGTGTTGCTCTCAGCAGAATCTAAACAGATCCTTGTTACAAATGGCTCTGGTATGAGGTGCTTCTTTATTCTTACTGTCTTTGGGGAAACCAGCTTCTGCAATCAGCTGGGCAAGGCTCGGTTCAGAGCCTGGACCATGAGCTCCAAATAACAATGGATTTTGGAACCATTTAGCTATTCAAGCTAAAACTTAGTGTACTGTACTGCTGTGTTGCTGTCAGACTTCGCGGTCAGGGAAGGGCCAGCATAAGTTAAGAAAACAGCTAAAATAGGTGGATGAATTCTGAAGTGTTTATGGTGGGGTTAAAATAGGTCTGTTTGTGTGTATGTTAAAAGCAAATAAATAAATAGTCTTCAGAGTAGGGATACTGTGGCTGAGCGGGCCATGAGTTCTTGCACGATGCAGTTCCAGCCCTCTCATTGACTGCCGCATCCTTTCCGTACCGAGCAATGATCAGTGGTTCTTGGTAAAACTACCTGGAATAGTAAATGTGGAACGTGTTTGTAAACTATACTTGCTGCACAGCAAAGTGCTTCGCTTCAGTGAAATCAGAAGGAAGTACTGCTTGTAAACTGGAAACAGAAAAAGTAGGTTGTGGTGTTGGAGGGGGGATATATTACCATTTCTTTTAACTGGAAAATGTAGGTACTCTGAAAATGCAATTAGTACAGAGCGAGCAACTTTGAGAGGAAGAGCAACAACAGGATTGTAGGTATTTGCCCTTATCCTCACTAGCAAGGCTTAATGAGCCTGCAGAAGTTACTACACTAATTTTAGTGTTCTAGTCAGGTGGGAATTTGAAACTGAACTCTTTGGAGTGCTCTGCAGTCTCAAACATTGCTGGGTTATAGATCAGCTCATTCAGTTATAACTTCTGGGGATGCTGCTGAGCGTTGGCAGTCAATGAAGTGCAGTGAAGATGTGATAAAACCTGACAGACCCATTTGGTTTGGGTATTTGCTTGGTTTTCTTTCAACACCCATTTTCATTCAATTTTGCTTGCTGTGAAACATGGTGACGTGAGACGAATATATGGGAATTGATAACTCTCAATTTGGTCCTTCAGTAAGGCAAGAGGCTCCAGCATCTGAAATTTCCTCCTGTCTGCCAGACTTGTCCAGCAGATGCTCGTGATAGGCCAGCAGGAACTGTGGAGGTTTTGTTCTTTTCCAAATTATCAGGCACAAATAACAGCCAGATCATCTTTTATTTTTACAGACACAATAACAGTAATACTTACCTCTTGGAGAGCATTTTATCAGTACTTTTCAAAGGAGTTTAGAAAGGAGCTTGGTATTGTCGTTCCTTTGTCATGATAGACAGAGTAACAGAGAGGATCCATCCTTACCATAACAGAGGGGTGAATATTTTAAATAAACCTTGGTCAGAACCTGGAGCCATGCTAGTTTAATCCAGTGCACCTTAGTGTAGAGTGAGCATTGGTTTGTCAGCAGGAGCCTGCTCTGTAACTACATTCATCTCCTTTTTTTGTCTGCAAGATTGAATTCAATTAGGAGATTGGAGTCCAATGAAACAGATTTTCTGCATCATGTGACCCAACTGGATCTCAGAGACAACAAACTTGGAGAGCTGGATGCAACAGTTTTTAACAACGTTGAAGTGTTGCACTGTGAACGGAATCAACTGGTAACTCTCAAAATCAGTGGATATTTCCTCAAAGCTCTGTACGCTTCCTCAAATGGTAAGTGCTTTTTCAGGGCAGCTCTGGTGGTGTCATCTGAATTCTGGTTTCATACCTGGTTCTCTGTGGGATGCTTGTGGAGTGAAGAGCACATAATGAGGAGGAATTGGGAAGCTCTTAGCATGACCCTTGGATAAAAGGATTTCACATGTGCTGTGTCATGCTACTGGCAGTTCTGAGCTTCAGAAGTAACTTTCAAATAACACTGGGTTACTGATTTGGAGGTCTCAAAATTGTGCAAAACTTAGAAACTGGGCTGAAATTCTTTTCTATCTCAGCAGGGGAGGGCTCTCAAAGTTGTCAGTTCTTTGGATTTTATTAATGTGTTGCTTTACTAAGGCGAGTAAGGAATTTACTGCTTTTCCTCAGAGCTGAGAAAGCTTGAATAAGTGGCTTGGACAAACTATAACGATATATACTTTGTGAGAAAAATTAATATATATGTATTTGTTACTACCTCTATTGCTTACTCTGGCCAGAAACCTACAAAATCTATAATGAGTAACTTCATTTATATTCCATAATAAAAATAATGCAGCCTTTTCGAGTTGAGTAACTCCTCTGTTCCATTAATAGGATTTGTTTGATCTCTCTCTGGAAGCTGCTATTACTTAAAATACTCAGTTTTCACCACCATTTTTGTTGCTTGGAGTAGTTTGGTATGGAATAAACAAAAAGCTCAGAGAGTTGTGTGAATTTGATGAATAGTCTGAACTGCCTTTAAGAGGCTCTCATCTTAACGATATCCAAGCCTGTGCCTTCATTAAGTATTCATGCCAGGATATTTGTGGCTGAGAAGAGTTCGTATAATTTCAGCATATGCCGTACAGTGTGAGCTGAGAACCCAAGTCAGCCCGTATCATGCAACTGCCTGTTTGGTCTTGTTCTTCCTCCTGGCCATCCTTTATTTGCACCCTCAACCACCTTCTTTTAGTCTCATCTTCCAAAAGAACCGTGATGCTTGTTACACTTCCACATTAGTGGATTTTCTGTAGGCTTACATAAATGTCTGCTAGTTTTCAACCTTAATGCTAAACATTAGCTACCTGGAAACCTTAGGAATGAAATGTTGTATTTTGACTCGGTAATATTACTAGCAGTAGTTGAGGTGCTGTGAATGGTCTGTAAGGCTGCCTGCAACCAGGAACTCCTCGAGAATGCAAAGGCTCGTGTAATGCCTTGAAAAATACTCTGGATCCTGCCAGGACCTGGAGGACTCGGGAGCATTCTGTAGCTTGATGTTCCGTGGTGGGGAGCCTCCTTCCTGTGCCTGTACCATTAATGACCAGTGGGAAAAAGTGTAGGGCAGGCTTGTGACTGACTATTCTCAGCAGAGGGTGGCGGAGGTGGAGTTACAGCTCTGGGACAAAAATGGAGGAATTAAATTTGTCTTGAATTCTCCATTTTCTCCTCTCTTACTAGTTACACTGTGTTAGTTATAGCAAGTATAACCTAATATAGCAAATGTACTCAGTCATCATAAACAAACAAAACTGTTTACAAAGGTCCAGATCCCTGGAATTTTTTCAGATTACTGATGTGTTAGCTGCTTCAAGTAATTCTTATGGAACAGCCATTTAGATGCAAATCTTTATCGCCACTTTTGGTTTTATATATTTTTCCCTCCTAGAACTTGTTCACCTTGATGTGTATCCAGTTCCTAATTGCCTGGCTTATATGGATATTTCTAGGTAAGAGTATGTTTCTTTTCTTCTTGGGCCTGTAAAATATACATCATGAAGCTTATGGAAAATGACATGTACTGGGAGGGAGTTGGGGCACTGGACCTTGAGATGTCTGAAAACCAGTCTTCTCACATAGAGGATGGGCTTTTTTTTTTCTGTTCTTCCTTGTTTCCTTTTTATAGATTTTTAATTTTTTTTTTTATTTTTAGTGATAAAAGCAGAATGTGCCTTTATAGTTAAAGTAAAAGGGTTTTCCTGATTTAAAGATTTCCTACCTTAGAGAGATAAAACATGATGATTCAAATGTGCATCAGTGTGAGACATGTACAGAAGTTCCTTTCTGTATGTGTCTGTGTCACAAGCCCAGCGTAGGTGACAGTTTGCTAGTTTACTCATCAGTTCTGCAGCTCATTGTTGCTTTCCAGCCCTGGCTGGTGCAGGGATGTCTGCAGCTGCCATTTGAATGCATCCATAAATCTCACCTTAACAAGGAAAGAGTTGCAAAAGGGGATGTTTTAGTTTGTTTTACAATTTAAGGACTGAGTCAAGAAAACACGTTATACATGTGTTTAATGTCTGTCTTAATTAAGGAATTACCCTTCTGCGTGTTGAAGTGATAACCTCATCCATTAAAAAGCCTGCTTAAAGCACTCTTAAGCTGTTGAGGGTGATCCAAACAATTAGAGTGTTAACGTGGGCAAGCGTCCATCAACTTCAGAGTTTCATCAACCATGCGTTAGTGTCATTGTGCACCTAACTGTAACACACAGGTGTGGATAAATAAGTGATTTATTGAAAAGCATCCTTTGTAAAGCTGTGTTCTCCATTGAGCCGTCAATGAAATTGTTGCAGAACGCGTGACTTCGATCACAAAACCCCTTTTTCTGCTTCAGTTCAGTGATGGCATTGTAACTAAATGGGCAGGCTGTCTTTAGCTTCTTGGCTCACTTGGAATTTGGGAAATCCATTTGAGGTTGAAAAGGAGGCTAGGAGGGGTTGCACAGCTATTGCGTATTTCAGTTACAGGCATGAATAAACTGGAGGATACAAGTACATGAATGAACACGAACACTGATTTATGTTCATGTGTGTATGGGTCCTACTCCTGAACTTCAAGTCTGCAAGTGTCTGAATATTGCTTGATGTCCAGTTTTGGCACTGAAGTAGTGGTTATGTGAAGGCACATGCTCACAGTCTCCTCTGTGTATTTTGTGCTGCTGATTTTTGTCTTTAAGGCAGGATACATGGGTGCCCTGCTGTGCCTAACTTCATTACAATATTTGTAAAAACTTACCTCTAATAACTTCATTTTTAGAAGGGTTAGTTTCTGAAGACAAACGCAAGAAATGCAAAATGCTTGGCTTGAGATATACACGGAAAAAAGATTTTGCGTTATTCAATGAGATAGCTGAGGAGTGGTGGAGTGGGTTTCAGGATTGAAGTTATGGGGGATCGAAGAGGTGTGTTTCAACTGTGTAGGGTCTGCATATCTTTGGAGGAGTATCTCGTATCTCACAAATTTTCTTCTCCACGGAGTGACAACTTCGTCCTCGACACTCTGATACTCTCAATACTTCTTTGTGGCTGCACATATAGGGAGGAGATAATGCTGTTAGCTTTCTTGCCCTCTCATGACCTTATGGCACTGGTAGCGCCCTCAGAGAAGGAAAGGAGATGCAGCCTTATAGGAGACATTACGTAGCATATATATTTCTTGCAGGTATCTGTATCTCTCTTGAGGTGGTATGCTTCATAACCTTTATGTCTCAGTTGTTGTTTAGTTACACCTCTTTGTGTTCTTTGTTCACAGGAATCACCTGGAAAACCTGCCTGAGTGGGTATGTGACAGCAGGAAACTGGAAGTGTTGGATGTTGGCCACAATCGGATACATGAGCTGCCTGCCCGGTGAGTCTTGCAGACCAGTTGCACAACATGGAATGGGATATGCAATTCAGAAATAATTGCTGAGTCAGTGTTTAGCTTGTTGCAGTGACTTCAGGCCTGTTTTATCTTTTGATTTTATTTTTACCTTGAGGGGTGTCATCATGCCTTAAGCTTCCACCCAGCCTTTCTTCTTTTACTTTCATGCAGAGAAAGACATGCCTTTGAACTCCAGGTGGAAGTCTTGAAGGTGTTTGTGGGGCTGTTCAGACAGGAAAGTCCTTTGTTTTTAATACTGAATATTAAATATTTACAGCCATAACTTTACATGACAGTTAGAACTTGCAACTTCGTTTCAGTGATGCCTAGAGACTCTATTTCACAGCCCTGTTTGAGTGTAAAAGGGTTGAGAGGAGAAGGTAAAGACTCATCAAGCAAGCAAACTCTTGCAAGTAGAGCGATTGCCTTCACTATAAAGATGATCTCTTTTCCAAGAGTCTAAACTTAAAATTGTTAAATACAAATGATAGGAAAATGAGTCAACGGAAAGGAGAACAGGAGCTGAGTTTAAATAGAGAAACCTGTTCCAAGTGAGTGTACTGGTCAGGTGCTGATACTGAGAATTTTAAGTCCTGGACTTCATTGGAAGAGAACCATCATTCTTGGCTGCTCTGTATGCTTCCAAAGAGATGTGGCGGAAGAGGGAGAACATACTAAGCACAAAGGGTGAAATTGCGTGGGGAAGTGCAGAGCCAGTGACGATTGTAGACAGCTAGTATATGATGAGCTATTAAATATTTTCTTTATAGAGCTGTACAGCACAGAAGAGCATCAGAAACCAAAAAGGCTAGTTTTGTCTTGGTCAGATGAATGTGCCACATGGTGTAAACTGGCGGTTTTAGAGTCAGAAATAGGAGGATAATAGAAGTCAGAAACGTGAGCAGAAAAGGATGTGAGGAAATTTACTAGCAAACTAACGGGCTGACATGCAGACTGTTAATCCTTCTAGTTTTTTACATGAAGTGAAACTGTGCCTACTGAGAAGGTGGAGAGGAGCAAAAGTTCATTTGCCTTTCATTCGCACTTCATAACAGCAAGGACTGTCGAGGCATACCGGATATATTTGGGAGATTAATGATTAGCTGAAATTAGGTACAGTCAACATCCCACTTGTCTCTCCTGCCATCTTATCATTAACCCCAGGAAATAGCTTATCTTTGAAAGCTCTTCTTTGTAGTATGTGTCTAGACAGCTTCGCTCCTAGTAAGTCAGCTCAGTTGTAAGGCCCAGTTCAAAACACAGGCTTTGAATATCTGTTAAACTCCATGGAAGTTTGGGTCTGGTTTTAAGTGCAAATGGCTCAGGGTATAGGCCCACTGTTAAGTATCAGGTAAATACTAGTGCCCAGTAAGTGTGTTCATGTGCACTGCACACTGCTGTGAGCTTTTCCTTCTACACAGAACAGCACTCTGAAAACCCGTGAAGTGGGCGAGCAGGACTCTCCTAGGAAGCTGCTTGCAACTCTGACCACAAATCTTCAAGCCTTGACTGATGATCTTGACTTTCCTGGAAGGCTGAAGGTTGCACCTAATCTAAAGAAACTACAGTTTATGCAGTGTACATTAGCCTCTTGAAACAGAAGAACAGTCCTTGAAGACAAAGAGTTGAAGCAGTTGAGGTAGAGGACTGTGTACTAAAGTTTGTCTCAGAAAATGGCAACAATGCATACTGGGCTCTAACGGAGCCATTCTGCTTTAAAAGGTCTGAAAAATAACAAAAAGGCTACTTAGCTATGCAGGACAAATTCATTGTCATAAAACAGATGTTCCCAAAGATGCCCCAAAGAAAATGGAAATCCTTCAATTAAGAGTTGCCAAAATGCCCTTGCTGTCACCAGTGAACAAACGTCTATATGTATTTTTGCTCCTTTCTGTCTTTTGGGGTTTTTTTTTAAAGATTTACTTGTATTCAGCACTCTGTTCTCTTGAACAGTTGCTTACTAAAGGAATTGGTTGAATGATTTCACCAAACTGTTTTCTCAGAAGATGCTGATGCTGAGCCGTGTCCTTAGAATTTTTTGATCTCATGAAAACTTCAAGTAGTAGTTGGGCAAGTGGGAAAGCAATCCATAGAGAAGAGTAATCCCAGCATCCTTGTTTGCCCACCCAGCTTGAGAACTAGGTGTCCCAGGCTCATCAGGAGCTTGTTTAGCTAAATGCTGATGGTTCAATCTCTCTTCAGGCAGCCCAGATCCTTTGGTGCTTTATAACTTGAAAAATAAGAAAAAACAAACAAACAGAACCCCAAAGATCTACTTAGTTGTTCTGAATTTTTTATAAAATATATTTTCCTGGAAAATGATTTGCACTTTTTTAATGTTACTGCCCCCACCCATCCAAAAAAACCCGCAAAGTGATAAATTTTTTGGAGACGTTATCCAAATCTGCTTTTGTTGGAGTTGGTGATACTGGCCAGTCTTGATTAGAAAAAGAAATACACTAGAAAGGCAAATCTGTAACTGAAAGAGATTTTAGAGTAAAATGGGCATGAAACAAGAGTGGTTAAAGGATGAGAACGCGATAGATAGGCTTATCACTGGATGGTAAGTCTTTTCTCCCTGTGTTGAGCCTTGTGGAATGATACAGCTGGCTGTTGACTTGTATCCATGATCATAACACAGACGATCCAGCCAACTGAGATAACTGTTAACACTGGCACACAGATGCAGAGCGTGACCGTATCTGTCAAGGGGGAAATACTCGGCATACTTCATTGATGATTTTGGCACAACAATCCGATGACCTGATGTAGGGAAGGGAAGGGAGGCTCTCTATGTGTACTTGAGTAATCGTAACAGAGGGAACAAGATTTTTGCTTTAATGCTGAATAATTTGAGAGTCTTTGAAACAGGTCAGCATGATACACATGCTTGCCAGATTAAACAGTACAGTAGTAGGAATTCATTTTCAGGTGGAAGATGAATAATCTTTATTTCTTATTTTGCTGGAAGTGATTCGTGTTCAAAATTGGGAGTTGCTCCATTTTTGAGATTCAGGTGCAGATTTTAAACTCCTCATTATATTGTTCATATTGCAAAGTTTAGCTTTACTATTTGATCAAAACAGCTGTTTGATCTTGTCTCTTTACGTTGCCCTCTTTTCCCCTTCCCCTTCTCCCGCAGCCCCCCAAAAAAATGGAGCAGGGGGATGGGACTCTGGGTCATCTATTGCTCGTAAAAGCTCGAGAAAGTAAAGCCGATTAGATAAATTTCATTTGCTGTAGAACTGGCAAGGAAGCTTTATGTTAGTCTGGTATTAACAGAAAAGGAAAATGGGGGTGGGGGTGGGGAATTGCATTGGATTATGAGTCAGCACATGATGAATAGAGCACTATGAAGCTTGTGGGGTGACTGGTGATTTCACCCACACTTCTGAAGTTCTTCCATTAACTAGGGGGATCCCACATGTGCAGTTTTCTGCAGCCATTGTTAGCAATTACCTCCTTCGTTGTCGTGCCTCTATATTCATGCTTTGTACAGTGCAATAAGATAACCCTTTCTCACTACTTTCTCTCCTGAATCATCTTTAAACCTCCTTCCCTGTCTCTGAACAACCTTTTCAAGAAGTTGGTGGAGAGTGGGAAGACATTCTTGGATCTGTGCGTAATTAATACCATGTCTGCTAATCTGTTGGCTGAATCACTTTCTTGTCATGAACTCTGATATCGCACCTAAACTCTCAAACAACTCTTCAGTTCAGATTTTTCTCATTTTTGGTGTGTTTTATTTTTCTAAGGTTGTTTTACAACAGTAGCTTACGTAAGTTGCTGGCAGGACATAACATGCTAGGAAGGCTACCGGATCGGCTTGAGCAAATGCAGGTGGAGGTCCTGGACGTGCAACACAACCAGCTCCTTGAACTGCCATCTAACCTGCTTTTGAAAGCAGACAGGTAAATTTTAAGAAATTTGATCCCGAGTTGCGTGTGAAGAAGCTTGCTTTGTGTGTTACTTCCTAGCTGAAAGGGTAATCCGAGGATCCCCTAGTATGAAAGTTGCCAAGCCTTGTGTGGTAAGAACAGACATCTGCCCAACTCACCAAAACACATTATTTATTCTGGTTTTGTGGCCTTATATGGTTGCTTCTTTTCCCCATCATGCTGCTGCTGAACACCTACTTCTTGAAATCTAGCTGTAAAGCGAAGCACATGCTATTTTCTACTACATACACTGAGATGGCTTAGTGGCAGTTTCTTTAAATACATGTTTCTTGGGCTCGTTTGATGGAGTGTGAAAGCTTTTTTTCCCGCTTCAGTCAGAGGCTAGAACATATTTATCCCTGTCAAACAAAACAAACTCTGTGCATAAGGCTGTCAGAATAACTCGAGTTATTTCCCTGTCCTTGCTTTGTTATTTTTTTTTTTAAATTTATTTATCCTTTTCAAATGTTTGCCACTAATTTAGTTGGTGTCACTGCTTGATATGGTTTTGGATTCTTATTTTTATGCTGCTGTTCCTTTAGCTTCAGAGTCTTGTAGCTTTTTTCCTGGATATCAACATACCCTGTAAAGTAGCTGTGATTGAAATAATGGGAGGTGGGTAGCTTAGTCTGGCGGTGGTGGATGGGCTTACCCCACTTGCACCTCTGTGCTTCCACATCTAGCCATGGGGTTTCTGAGTGCTCAATCCAGGCACAATTTAGCAGTGACGTTGTGTGCTGTGGGGTTTTGTTTCTGATCCTATCTGTGACAAAAGGAATGCGTAACTCCTGGGTTTCTTGAGAGGTGAAGAACCAAAAGCAGTGGTGATCTCACTGCCACAGCTCCTCACCCAATTAAGAGTATTGCAAAACCTCGACTTTTATACTGTTGTTCATTCTGTCATGAGTCTCTGGTTGAATTTCCTGGGATTCACAGCACTGGGAGTTGGAGAATTAGGTTGTTGGCTGAGGTGGGTTCTAAATAAACACTTGACTTAATCCTGCACAGTAGTGTTCTGAGAAATGTATCAGTTAGGTTAAAAGTTACCTTTCAAAAGGTGAACTTTACTAGGAGAGGATTTCGCTTCTGGAAACCAGTGTGATATTTCAGCCTTGATTTGTTTTAAAGAACTTTTAAAAATAATTTTTGTACTCTGGTTATTTTTATTGTTTTTAACAACACTATTGCAGACCTGTCCACGTTCAAGCCTGTGTGGGGTACCACCTTTGGAATAAATTGATTATCAGCAAAGTTATTCTGATGTTACTTTACTGTTTCAGTTGAGACTTTACATAAAAGTGCAGTCAAAGCATTGAACCTTAGCAATGTTACTGCTGCAGTAGTTGCAATTATCTGGCATGTTTCTGTTTAAAAGTGGTGAAGTTCATAGCCTGTTCACGTGGCAAGGGTGCTTCGCATCAGCAGCTGTTATTGTCTTGTGCGTGACTTTTCAAACTATTGTACACAGGCAATTCCATGAACTACAGAAGTGAAACCTTGTAAAAAGCTTTTTTACAGGAAGTTGCAAAATTAGGTCAAAAAAAAGGGGGGGCAATTTACAAGTCCCAAGTTGAAACTCCCGTTACATTGGGAAAGAAAGAAGCCTTTCAGTAAGTTTCAGAAAGCTACTGGCATCTTTGAAAACAGAGAGAGAGATCATTTTGTAAAATTTCTTTAGAAAGCAGGTTGTAGGTCTAGGATGTAGATCAGTGCAAGTTAGGCAGTGAGAGAGAACCTGCATTTTTTTGTATTGCAACTCATCTTTTTAAACTGAGCTACAGATCAGCTTTTCGGGTTGGTTTTCTGGGGTGGTTTGTTTGGGGGTTTTTGGTGATGCCAAAATGAACAAGTACAGGCTAAAACCAGGATTGGGGGTGGATTTCCAAGAGTTTGCTGAAAGTGTGCTGAGAAAATGTAGAATTAAAAAATATACCGAGTAACAGTATTAAACGCCTGATTCAGGCTTGGAATTTTTTTCTCTTCTGCAGCTTTTACTTTCCGCAGTAGTGGGCACGTGTTTCCAGAGTCTTCTGTGGTTATAAAGAAAGTCATGTACAGTTGCAGGAGATGAACAGACCTTACCCGTTCTGGCATCTCATCAATGCTGCAACCCCCTTCGCTTGTGATGATCATAGAAGCAGTTGGCTTGGGTGGGGTTTTCTCCCTTGTTCCCTACCGCTTTACTGGTTTAGCTGACTTGGCTTGCAAATGGTTCGTCCGTGTTGGTGCTCCTGTGACTGTGAAGGAAGACAGCAGTGCAGATTAGTGCGCAGCGTCCACAGCGTTTGGAATATCCTACAGGAAATATATTTCTCTTTATGTTGTTTTCAAATGTTTGCATCTGTTAGCAGCTAAGTGTCAACTGAAATGGGGCTGGGCCAGGGCAAGGTGTGCAGGGGTTTGTATGGTTTTATTTTAAAAAGGCAAAATGCTTCTCTTCTGCAAGCATTCCCTGGGGTGCGCAATCTGTACTGCTAGACGTGCCAAGAGAACTGGGTTTCCTGAGAGATCTGCCATGGTCTCTACCCAGCATACCTTACAGAACCTTATCTCTCCATAAAATGACTTACCTTTTGCAGCCTTGAAAATATTAGTTTGGGTGTTTGTGAAAGGCACTCAGGTCTGTGCAACTGACAGATAATATCAGGTATGAATTCTCATGCTGAGAATTATAAATGCTTTCTTGTCAATCCTGAATATTTAACGAAGTGGGTGTCAGGTGCCTTGGACAAACTTAAGCATAAGCACTGGTGGGCACTGACATCTAGAACATCTGAGGAAAAGAGGGAAATATGTTCGTTGGTGTACAAAGAAAAAATATCACTTTCACCAAAGAAAAAAGAAAAAATACTGGGAAACCTCTGTTCTCTTTGTAGAAGAATCCACAAACATTGCTTTTCTGCCTTAATCCTTCAAAAACCAAAGAAAAGATGTCATTCTCTGCTGAGGGGTATAATTTATGGATATTTTGTTGGTCTGCTTTATAACTAATTTTCTATTTCAAACCGTTACTCGAGGAGAAATTGAGGGCTAGCCTGTGAAACATTTCTCTGACCAAGATAGAACTTGGTTCTGTTTATTGCACTGAAAATATGCACATCTTGATCATGTTAGCAGGGATTTCTCTTGCAGGGTGGGGATTTTCTTGGCAAGATGGGCGCCACAGAGGCAGCCAGATAATCTCTTCATTTCTCATTACCAGATGCTGCAAAAACAGAGACTTCATGCAAGTGCTAGGACTGATGGGGGGGAAACTCCCGAGCTGAGTCCTGAACCTTTTTCCATGCACCTGCATTC